>NC_143482.1:32947438-33013805 GCF_027475165.1 Benincasa hispida
AATAGTACAGAAGCAGAAACAAACTTATACTTAATTAAATGATGTAATGATTGGATAATTTGGTAAATTCAAATTAATCTTGGTTAATCCTTGATTAATTACATTTTAGTTACCCAATTAGTTTTTAGTTTCTTTTTAATTATCCTTTTAGGATTCTTCTAACTCTTTATAAATAGAGTCCCCCTCTTGTATTTAGACAACTTTTGATTAATAATAAAGATTTTGATTTGATTCTTGGAAATTTCTCTTCTTTTATCTCCTAGGCTACATCAAATTGGTACCAGAGCGACCACCTGGGCCAAGATTGACTACTGCCGGTGGAAGACTGGGAAACTCTTGGCGACACCAATCACAAGAGGGAGTTTCGCGAGTTGTGCTTGTTGCCAAACAACACACATCTAATTAGGGGGAACCCTTGCAATTCCAAGAAAGAGAGAAGAAACTAAAGATTTTTCAAGATTTTGCAAAAATGGACTATTACTGACCAAAGAAAGGCGTCCAAGGAAAAATACAACAATTGCTATGGGCAAGAAAATCAATTTCACTTCCAAAAACAGTGCTGGAATTTTGATCAAGTGATTCAAAAGAAGAATTCCTCATACTAATTTTACCCATACCTGATTTTCTCGAAGAACCTATCATTATCCATAATGGAAATTTGATTCTAGTGATTCTAGTGACTCCGATGACATTTCTAAGGCAGTTTGGGATGAAATATGAAGAAGGGCTCAACGATCCAATCAAACCCGTTTTTCAAAAAACCAACCGACAAGACTTCAAAAACCTCAAGGAATAATTAAAGATTTTCCAACAAGAAACCAACATTTTAATCATCCCATTAAATTAATGAAAACCAACACTTGGAATGAGATTTTGGAGTTCAATTCCCGAGATATTTGATGGAAGATTCAGAATCTTCGGATGAAGGCTTTGTAGAGCATCATGAAAACTTGAATATGGCTCGAAGAAGAAGATATTATGATCAAAGAACACCCAAAAATCACCCTTACCAATTTGGAGGTCAAAACATTTTCAAGAAAACCGGAATATTCAAATAAAAACATCTATCAGAAAGATTTTCGCAAGGGAATTGATGAAATTTAGGATCTTTTGAGGAAAGTTCAAGAAAGGCATAATTATATTCTTCAAGATTTTCCAAAAAACCTTAAAGAACTACATTTAAGCACTCAAGAAGAACAAAAATTCAACCAAACAAGGTGTAAAAATATACTAGAAACAAACAAAAAAGAAAGACCAAGAGATTCAAGACTTGTGTATGAAACAAACAGATTGAGATATGGAACTCAAGTGTGAAGGCCATAATAGGCAAAGAAGAAAAATAAGTGGAAGACAAGTCTAAAAAAGAAGGTAAAATGTTTGAGGAAAAAGTTGCGTTGGAAAGAGAAAAAATTGAAGGGGTTGACATGGAGGTTGCACAATTTGAATTGGATGAGGAAAAACAATCGATCGAAAATTTGAAAATCAAAGATGGAGATGTTGAGAACAAAGAAGAAATTCTCTGTAGAGATGAAGTCAATAAAACCATTTCGAATTCAATGCTTGTTCAATCAATTTTGAATGAAAAATCTAGGGAGGAAATTGAGAAAAATGTATCGTTTGCAATTGATTCATTGTGCGAAGGAGGAAAATCCAGACTTGTTATAGAAACATGCAAAAGGAAGAAATTATGGAAAATTTGCAAGCAAAGGTTTTTTCTTTATCGATGAGGCCCAACTCATCTATTTTAAAGAAGTGACTCGAGGATATTGGGCTACACTAATTTATCAATTTTGGTTTGTGTTTTTCAAGGAAGAGGATATTAATTTCTAGGTTTTTTTACGCCAATTTTCAACATCTTTGGAGGAATCAATAATTTGGAAGCTTTGGCTTGCTCCTAACCTTAAAAGGTAATTTTCTGCGAAAGTATTTTGCAATCACCGAAAGAAGCATCCTTGCAACAATGACTCATCCACTATTTCCATTCCATTTTTTTTAAACTCAAGGACGAATTTCTTTTGGGAGGGATAGAATATGATGTAATGTGATTGGGAGAATTTGGTAAATTCAAATTAATCATGGTTAATCCTTGATTAATTACATTTTAGTTACCCAATTAGTTTTTAGTTTCTTTTTAGTTATCTTCTTAGGATTCTTCTAGTTCTCTATAAATAGAGAGTCCCCGATTGTATTAGATAACTTTTAATTAATAATAAAGATTTTGATTTGATTCTAGAAGATTTCTCTCCTTTTAGCATTTATGCTACATCATTAAATGTAATCAAGAATAAGAAGATTTGGTATATGTTCTTATATCATTACATCTCTAATAAATAAGAGACAAACAACCTCCCGAATGTCACTTAAGCATCCACAATCCAAAAGTCCACGACTGGAAATCTGACTTTTATTTCTCTTTTAAAGAATATCAATCTCTATTGCGCCTTGCAAGGCACAAATTAAAGGCATCTTGCAAATGTGAATCGATTTCAAATGTAAAAAGCTCACAACAGAAAAGCATTGTTTTTTTTTTTTTTTTGAGAAAAAGAGAGCGTTAATCTTCTTTTAAGAGGCACAACCTTGCAGATATCTTGCATATGTAGGAATTCAACGAAATGTCTATTGAAGGTTTTAGAACACTTTTCAATCAAAAAGTGATGATGAAAAAATGTCCAACAGCAGTGACATAAATGCAATAAAATCAACTTGTTCGGGAGACGATCAAGGAATTTCTCTTCCATTCGCCTTTCAAAGAGAAAGGCTGCTTTTTATGGCTTATCGGGGTGTGTGCTTTGTTGTGGGATATTTGGGGAGAGAGGAACAAGTGTTTAGAGATGTAGAAAGGACTCTAGTGATGTTTGGTCCTTGGTGAGATTCCATGTTTCTCTTTGGGTTTCTGTCTCGAAGACTTTTTGTAATTATTCTCTAGATATCATCTTATTTAGTTAGAAATCATTTCTTTAGAAGGTTTTGTGGACTTAATTTTTCATTTACCTTGTATTCCTTCATTTTTTTCTTAACGAAAGCAGTTTCTTTTGTTTTTTTTAAAAAATAAATAAAATCATTTGAACAAAATGTAAAACTGAAATTGCGCAGAACACAACAGAAGTGAAAGGAGAAAGAGATATGAAATCACTGCAAAAAGCATAAAAGCATACCGCAATGAGTTCACTTCCAAAATTACATTGGCTACTTCAATATTTTCGTGCACAGCCCTCAGAAACGTTGCTTCAACCTGTAGATAAAAAATAACAGAAGTTAAGCAAGCAAAAGATTGTCCCTGCCACCAGACGTCAGAAAAACAAAACTTTTAACCTCTTTCTCAAAGTAGGTGGAGTCATCTCTAGAGCTTTCGTTATCATCACCATCTGAGACATATGAGTCGGACTTCAACTCCCCTGAAGGTGGTAAAATATTAGCATCTTGAGTTAACTCTAGCTCGTCATCTGCTGCTTTGTGCAGAACCTTCTCAAGTTTATCGGCAGGAATGGGTGCAACTGAGTGCCTCCATTCTTCTTCAGTACTTCCTTCACAAATTGACCAAATATGTCCTAGACCTCCCTTGCCTAGCTGAGAATAACAGTAGAGAATGTCAGAGTCAATTGCCCGTAAATTTTCTATTCTGACACTTAATGAAGTCAAGGACGATATTCTCTTTAACAAAAATGGTTGGATGGTATTCGATTAAAAAAAGTCAGAAGGCATTATCGAGCCAATAAAAATTCCTCCCATTCCTGATAACAAGGGTTATAGAAAACAATAAGGATTTAAACATATATAATCTATTAGAAGAGATATTACAAAAAAGTTTGAAAAAGAAAAACAATCAAGATATAGATGACAATAAGGATTTAAACATATATAACCTAGTTGAAGAAATTTTACAAAAAAAATTTGAAAAAGAAAACAATAATCACAGAATTAGTCACTCTCCAACCTCCAACCCTCCTTTAAAAAAAATAGTTCATTTTAAGAACACAAAAATTCTTATTTGAAAACAAAAACGAACTAATAAACATAGTTAGATTTAACAGCAGAATGAGAGGGATTATTTTTTCTTTAATTAAAACAAACGTGTAGGTAGCTTAAATGTTTTTCAAATTACAACAAATCTGTAAATGTTAACTATCAATAAGTTATATATAATACTTTCTCTTCCTTTGACTGCATCAGAGATTCAATTCTTTTTCATGTTATGTATTGATGTAAATGTAAACACCCTTTCAACACTAAGCCTTTCTTCGTTAATTTCCTATTAGAGTACTTTCATGTAATTTCCTTGTAGGTGTTTCGGGGTCTTCGCCCTGTATTTCATTTACCAATGAAACTGTTTCTCTTCTCAACAACAAAATCCACCTTAGACTTCTCATTAGAACATGTTTTCTTTTAACACAACACAAACATCCAAATGTCCAAAAATAGATGTGATTTTGGATGATCTCAGCACTTTTAACCCCCTAGGACAAAACAACAGATGAACGATCTAATTTTCTTCTTAATGTCTATCAAAATAGGTTATATTAGCACTTGTCTAGTCTAGGAGTTCTATTGGTGAGAAACTTTTGGGATTTCCAACTCTAACCTCATTCTATCAGTTAGTTTGTTTCATTCTATCTATTGGATGATCTCAGCAAATTTCTCTTCGCATATAACCATGGGACATGGACTTCCAACAGGTTCCACTCTGGCGGCAAATATGTAAACACCATAAACTACCAAAAGCTGCTAATTTCAGTGGGATATCTGAATCAGAAATGAAGCATGAACCTTGAATCCATATCAAATGTCATACTGCTCATCCATAACTTCCTTAGAAAGAGACATCTACACTATTAATTGTAATCACCTAGTATTCTAAGCTCACCTTTCGCATATTGTTTTTTGTAACATAAACTTGGACACGACTATGCAAAGAATGACCAGGTTAGAAGATCCAAAAAATGCCAACCTCAGATGCAGGCCAGCCTTGCACCTCCAGCGATTTGGACATTAGTGCACTATTTGACTTGTCTGTTGAATCTGCAACTGCATACGCCAAAGCCATGTAAGAAGTAGCCTCAGTTCTTTACACACAGCACCTCAAAACTAAATGGCTTTGATTGTGTTCAAAAGGAGAAACAAGACGATTAAAAATATTAATTTGTAGTCACTACCAATACATCAAGAAATTTAAGAGAAAGTTGTTCATAAAGGCATTCCACTCCAAATAAATATCCATGGCAGAATAGTTTTTCAAATGCTTTGAGAGACCACCAAGAACCAACAAATTTTTTGTCAAATCATAATCATCTTACCAAAAAGTGCATTCTTTTTATGAGAAATTTGATTGTTTCTCCATCTTTATACCCCAAATCTGACAGAATTGATGGACATAAAGATCCTTGTCTCCTTATATTGAAGAAATGAAGCAAAATCCCTTATGGCCGCAAACCACTTAAACTTACCACTCACCCTCTCATTTATTCTCAATCTCTTTCCACCCGGTAACAACCCCCACCCCCCACCTCTCTCCCTAGTCTTACTATCTCTTTCATAATTTCATTACTTCGATGAAAGGATCTGTTATCTTCAAGAGAATATTAAAGGGCCTGTTAAAGTAAAATTTGCTCAAAATGGAAAGCAAAAAGTTGCCTTAAAGTAATTTATTACATTCTACAATGCCACTGCTATTATCTGCATATTCCAGCTCCTCATCGCTATCTTGATTGGTTGGCTGTTGAAACAAAGATACCTTTGAATATGATGGAACGGTAAATTGATCCCCTACAACAACCTGTGTAATATCAAAATAAAAAAGTCAGTTGAGCTACAATAAACGAGGAACAAGAGGAGTTCATATATTAAGAGTAGAACATTACATAACCAGTATACAATATACATTAACGTGATCTAAATCGATGATTTTTTTCTTAATCTTCTAGGCTCTAACAAAACAGTTTCTTTATCTTTTTTCTCCATATGGGTAATTACGCTACATTTATTTTATCAAATATAAGAATATACCTAACAACATCACATATTTGTTCATAGTTGTAACTTGTAAGTTTGATCAATCATAGCCATGTTTTCTTTTTATATGAAAATCAACTTAATACAAGGGCATACAAAAGCACAAGCCCCCAAAAGCCACCCCCTAAAGAAAGGGTTTCCGACTCAGCATAATGTTGCCTATAGAATAATTACAGAAAAGCTTCAAAACTGAAGCCCAAAGCGACACATGAAACCTTTCTACACCTCTAATCATAGTCATGTTTAAAATAATCAATTTTATATGACCTTGAACCTATGCACATAAATTTATTTTCCTTGTCCAGAACTAAGTCAAAAATAAAAGAACAGGATACTGTGAAACACCTTGAGATTCTAGAACATAAAGCCAACATACATACAGGTGGACGAAACCATACGAGAAGATTTCATCGATCCATTTTGACAAAGTCATTCAAAATGAAAACAATTTATAAAGTGAAAATTGATTCTACAATGCTTCTTCCTTTTTTTTTTTTTTTTATAAGAGATCCAATAATGCA
Source organism: Benincasa hispida (assembly GCF_027475165.1). Lineage (NCBI taxonomy): Eukaryota > Viridiplantae > Streptophyta > Magnoliopsida > Cucurbitales > Cucurbitaceae > Benincasa > Benincasa hispida. The sequence continues at coordinate 32,953,966 of NC_143482.1, forward strand.
TTCTTTAGGAACCTTTCGAAAATAATTTATAGTATTCACTCATCGACAATCAAATAACTTAGTAGAAAAATACGGGGCACATTTGAAATTCTAAACTTACAAAGTGGACTAAAGTTAAACATTTCTCACAAAAACGTGGTGGACACCATCAAAGACAGAGCTGTTTTATGCAGGCAACTTTTGTTTTGTACATGAAATGAGACTTTCATATGAGAATAAAAAGAGACTGATGCTTGAAATATTTTTTTGTTAAAAAAAATCTCTTTTGTAAGAGAATCAACTCTTATGAAGTCAACTCATAGTTACAAAATTAATTAAACAAGATTTTAAGCACAAATTGATTAGAAAAGTACATGAATTGCAATATCCAAAAAGTTTTTTTTTTATAAGAAACAACTCTTGCTAAGAAAAATTGAAGCCTACAAGCCAAGCCACAAAAAGGTGTCAAATGTGAAGCTAGTGAGATAAAACAAAAAATGAAAAGCAATCTTCTATCTACTAGAGAGGGGAAAATAAAAGGGCAAACAGAAGTTTGAATAGATAGCAAAATCCAGCATCAAGGAAATATGAGAATTAAACAGCTATAGGTCAATTATCAATCTAAGGAATACCTTTGTCGTTAGTGCAAGTCATTGACACTCCTGAGGCCAATTTTATCAGATATTATAATTTTTTGTGCTTTACTCATGAGTACTATAAATCAGTTCAACGGCATTAATAACCAAAAAGAAGGAACAATACCTTGAAAGACAAAATTACACCAGGTTCCAGTTTCGCTCCTGACTTCATAACAACTCCATCACATACAATAGCATGACTGAGTTTACAACCATCTTCAATGGTCACATTGTCCCATATATAAGAGCCTTCAATTGTAACATTTGATCCAATATTACAACCTTGCCCAATAATTGAATTCGTAATTTTGGTGTTACCACCAATTTTGCTGTTATCTCCAATAACAGTAAACGGACCAACCTGTGCAGAGCGTGCCTGCAGTATTTCTGAAGAAGAACCAATGTCAACAATTTTTTTTAAAACTAATGTCACCTCTTAATAACAGGAATATATAAGGGGAGAGCTACAACTCTAAAGAAGTTGCATAAAAACTTGACCAAATCGAGAGTAATATAGCAAACCAAATGTCACCAACATGAAAATTGACCTGAATAAAATGAGAGCCAAACCTAAACATAAAGCATATTGGATTGATGAAGCTTCATAAACTTTTTTTGAAGGACGAATCAGAGAGACAAAGGGCTAAATCTATAAATCTATTCATATTTCATATTTCACAAACCCTTTTGTAATACACCTATTTTGTTGGACAACTTGGATGGGAGGCCATTTCTTTGATTCCTCCACTTTGGCTTAGGGATTCCTCATCCCTAAGGCTGCTATATTGCTCTCCTTTTGTTTTTTATAATATATATTTCCTTGTCTCATTTAAAAGCATAAAAAGCAATAATATATATATATATATATTTATTTATTTATTTATTTATAACATGGCTCTTCCAGACAAAAGAAACTGATGACATCACGAAGTAAGCTAGTCAAGAGAAGCTCATCCAAGATGGTCAGAAGCTAAAATTGTTCCATGGAACCATTCAATGAACAAACAATTATGCGATCAAATTCAAAAGAGAAGTTGTTGACATTGCAAAAGAGTATAGCAGAAGCATCACAAAGCAACGCAACAAAGAAGAAAAATACAAGCTCATGAGCTTTTAAGTGTACAGGAAAGATTATCAGGGATAAGAAAATACTGATCAAGTTGAGCAACATGAAGAAAAACATCAACAAGCCTTGCCTAAACTTACTCAATATGATGAATCATTTAATCATTACCTGATGCTCGATACATTCCCTGCCTTTCAAGTTTATAAGCAGAATTCCCAAAGAATTTAACATCAGGTACCAGTGGATATGTCCACCTTTGTATTATGTCCTTACTAACAGTGTCATAGCTTCGATAATTATCGATTCTAGCTGCATAGCTTGAGTAAATTTCGTGTGTGTAAATCTTGTAACCCATGATCTGAAAATCATTGTCCGTAATAATATTAGCAGTAAACGTATAATACTAAATTACAAGAAACCAAGATTTCATTAAGGACTGTGAAACAATGTACAAGAGCATACAAAATAAATAAAATAAAAAAGCCTCAACGCTAATTAATGTTTATAATTTCTTTTTATATAAGAAAGAGAATAGGTATATTCATTTTAAAAAAAAAAAAAAAAAAAAAAAAAAAAAAAAACCTAAGGGCAAGGAGTTGAGAGGACTCTCTGCAAGGAGCTAATGAAGGAGAACCTTCCAATCGTTAACAATCATCAAAAAGCTATAATTACAAAAGAAATTGGTGCAATTTGTGCACAACCAAGAGGTTGTATGTTGAACAAAAAACCAAAAACAATTATTAAAAAAAAAAGGCGAACATTTTTTTTAAATAAAACAAATCTTTTTATTGAAATAATGAGAAAGATTCACACTCAAAGTACAAAGGTAGAAACAAATAGAACTTGCCAAATACACTTGAATCTAAACAAAAACCAAGCTAAAAATTAAGCTAATAGGAAAGACGGTCCAATTAAGACAAATATCTTGAATGGAAAAGTCTACAAATAATTTGGAGAGTGAGCACCAAGAAGAAGCGTTAACACGAGCAATTTCATAACATTCGAACCAAGGTAGAAACCTGTCTTGAAAAATATGCTAATTCCTTTCTAACGAAATTCCGAATAGGATAGCTTTGTAAGGCTCTAATTAGGAATATATTGGGATAATTAGTATGATTAGTAGTAAGGGACATTCTAGTAATTAGACATTATGTTTGTTAGGTTTTTGGGTTATAAATAGTGGGAGAAAGTATGGCTAGAAATGTGAAAAATTTAGAAGAGTGTTTGGCTCTTGGGAGAGGATTCCCAGCCCTCTAGAATGTGCTTAAGAGTCTGTTCATCTATCTTGTTCAAGTTATTATCTATAATATTGTATTTTCCTTGAAGTAAATATATAATCACAATGGTGTTTGCCTTGTGAATTTCTTGGATATTCGTGTTATTGTTGGGATTTTCTGTTTCCAAGAAGAAGAGTCCTAACAGGCTTTGATCGCATTAGACCACACCAAGGGTTCAAGGAAGAACCCACAAGAGTCTGAATCACATTTTCCTTAAAAACATCACAAAACACCCACTGAAGCTTGAAAGTTGGAAACAGCTTGCGCCAAAATGCCATGAAATAACAACAAACAAAGAAAAGATGTTGAGAATCTTCATTGGCCGTGGAACCGAGACGGCACATAGAAGGGAACAAGCTGTGAGAAGGGAGCTTCTTTTGTACTACAAAAGAACAATTGAGTGCCCCATAAGTCATAATCCATATGATGATATTCACTCTCCTTGGGCAATTGGATTTCCACAGAGCTTTATGCAACAATTTATCCACAGTAGAGGCAGCCAAGTGCTTGAGAAGGGAATTAACAGAAAACTGACCTGAAGAGTCCAATTTCCAGCTACGAGAATCTGGTTTGTCAACCACTTGCAGCCCCTCTAATGCTAAAATTCAGAACTTCGTCCATCTTTTAAAAATCTCCTAAAGGATGTTGACCTGAATGCGTAACTTCATCCAAATGATAAAAAAAAATTGAGCCTTTCAGGTTAGATGCAATTCTAACAAGGCATGGAAAAAGGGATGCCAAAGAGCTACTGTCCAGCCAAGTATCATGCCAAAAGCAGATTCTACAGCCGTTTCCAAGCTTGAAAGAAGAGAGAGACCCAACTTGCAACCAAGCTTTGGATATATTAATCCAAGGACTTCGAAGACTCCTTCCAAATTTGCCCGAACCACTGCCATGAATACTTTTTACAACTTTGCACCTTAAAGAATTGATGTAGAGAAGGTGGTGAGAGATAGAATTCTAAGAAAAATAAATCACATCCTCATTAATGAAGGAGGATGGCCTTTAAATAGAAGCCAACACAACCAGAAATCACATTGAAGTTTCACAAGAGTTTACCACACAATAACTACTTAAACCAAACTAACAAACATAAAGGGGAACCTAACAAGCATAAAACAGGGGAAACCAAACCATCTAAACAAATAAACCCAAACTACATCAAGAATCCTGCTCAAAGATATACCTCCAGTCCCATTTGGTCAACAATACCAAATTCCTATTCTTCAAACCACCAAACACGAGACCTCCATTTGATTGGGATTTAGAAACGACATCCCATTTAACCAAATGATTGACTTCACTGCCATTATGCACTTCCCGAAAAAAAGACCTCATAGTCTTCTCTATTTCTGAAATTACATTTACTGGTATAGCAAATAAAGACATATAATAAGTACTAAGTAGGAAGATTTGAGAGTAGCGCGATGTTCAAAGCGAGTCTTCCACCATGAGACAGTTAAAACGCTTCCGACGATCCAATTTCTTATGGATCCTATCAATAATTGGCTGCCAGAAGGATACTTTTTTCGGATAACCACCAAGTGGGAGCCCAAGATACAAAAAAGGAAGAGATTCAATCTTACAACTCAGTTTCGAAGCAGTGGACAGAAGCTTGGCTTCATCTATATCGATACCATAAAGAGCTGATTTTTCCCAATTGACCGTTTGTTTTGAACACCATTCGAACAATTTATTAATGAGAGCATTCAACATCTTATTATCATCTTCACAAAACAAAAGCCTGTGATCTGCAAATTGGAGAAAGGATACATGAACTTTATCTTTCCCCACCACAAAACCTTCAAAGTGACCTTTTTTATGTATGAGATCAACAAGTGCACTAGACACCTCACTAACTAAGAGGAAAAGGAGAGGGGAAAAGGGATCCACTTGACTAATACCCCTTGAAGCTTTTAATCTTCCACGAGGTTTTCCATTGATGAAGACCGAAAACAACGAGTTTCTAATGCAACCATTAATCCATTTTATCCACTTATCATCAAACCCTTCAAGAACAAGCACATTTTCAAGGAACTATCAAATGCCTTTTCTAAATCAAGCTTGATTATTTAACATCTTTTCTTTTTTGAACGATATTCCTCCACAACCTTATTAGCAATGAGAATAGGATCAAGTATTTGTCTACCGCCGATAAATGCGCTCCAAGTAGGAGAAATGATAGATGGCATAATCTTTTTAAGTCTCTCAACTAAAACCTTGGCAATGATTTTATAAACTGATGTAGTGAGCCTAATTGGTCTAAAATCTTTAACAAGGACAACACTCTTTTTTCTAGATCAAGCAAATGAAATTCTCTTTAATGCAAGGATTTAGTCTTCCATTATCATAAAATTCCTCAAATAACTTCAGAAAATCAGCTTTAAACAAGACTAGCCTATCTTGCCAACACCCTTAGTTTTTTTTTTTTTTTTTCCTTGTTTAGAAAAAAGACGAACTTATCTGCAAAGATCCTACTGTTTCTTTCCTTCCAAAGACACGACAAAAGAAAACGAGTAGCACTTTGCCAAAGTATTTTCCCTTCACCACCAAAAGCAAAACCATCTCCCCATCGAGCATCCAATCATCAATCATTTTGGGAAGGCAACTCTCCACACCAAAGATGCTAAACAAACGGGACCAGCCCTTAGCAGCGAGACCACAATGCAAAAATAAATGGTCATGAGATTCCTCCTCTTTCGAGCAAAGGCAGCATATGGATGGAGACAGAGCCCAATTTTGGAGTTTCCTTGGAGTTTTTCTCGAATGTTTGAGCATCTATAAGCGAAAGACCAAAGAAGGAATGGCTTTTTTGAGAATTGTAAGTTTCCACACAAGCTTCACCAAAGGGAAGGTGAAATTTGATGCACCCTTAGAAAGGTATAGTGAACTTACCAAAAGCATCAATCTTCCATTTTAAGTTATCCTAGTTACTCTGGACCACCCAAGAATTTAGGATTTGCATGATGTCAACCACACTACCCATTTCTCTTTCATAAAGTCTTCTTCTAAGACCCAAGTCCCAAGCTTGACTAGAATCACACCAACAATCCACAATCACATCTTTTCTAATGGAGTAAGCATAAATGTCAGGAAACTTCTATGCAAGGGTTTGAGAATCAGACCAACAATCGACCCAGAATCTAGCAGATCTCCCATCACCCATAATGAACTCGGTGAAGTTGAAAAACCATTGTTTTTGTTTCATAATACCGGCCCACAATCTAAGCTTCTTCCCTTCTTAGGCAAATTAGAAGTCCAATCAAGATTGTCACCATAAATAGCACCAATTATTCGTCTCCCTGGGGCAGTCTCCTAATGGCAAAACCTCCAAAGCCATTTCATAAGGAGGGCAGTATTCTTTTGAAAAAGGGACCCGACTCCGAGGCCACCATAGATCGTAGGTAGGAGATCCCAAGTCCAATTAACAAGGTGGGAAGTTGGGTTGCAAGAACCACCATCCCACACAAAATCTCTCTCCAAACTGTTGATGGTTTTAACCTGAGCTTGCATAAGGGAGAAGAAATAATAGGGGATTACGAACTGATTGGGCAAGAGTCAGCCTTCCCCTTTTTGAGAGAGATGCCCCTCGCAATTTATCAACTTTCACTTTAAATTTCTCCACAAGCTCTCTCCCAGTTATCTTTTAAAAGTTTTTGGAAAGTCCACAACTCTCCCAAATGACCTTGATTTACCTCCGCTCTCTCACTTGGAGGCCATCCTATAAAAAAGAAGAAAACAACTTCTCTGGATGAACTTCGTTTGAGCTTTTTGTTGGAGCATTTGACAAGAAAGGAATCACATAACTTTTCAAGTTAAAGAGCTTACTTTAATAGTTTTTTAAGTTATAGCTCTTTTCATTGTTTCTTTGTGTAAATGTTCTCCCCTCTTTCATCACTAAAGCTTTAATCCTCTCTCATTCAATGGATAGGCTTTCTGTAACTCCCTTGGATGGGGGCTTTCCCCCTTTTTTGTGTAATTTCATACTATCGATAAAATTGTTTCTTATAAAAAATAATAATAATAATACAACCAAATCTTTCTTTTATAAGAAAAATAAACTGATGAATGAAATCTTATTCCATTGAATGACGAAGTTTGGGAGGTAGGTAGGTTTAATGCGTCCCTTTGTACTTCATTCACTAAGCATTTTTGTAATTATGATCACAGTCTTGTTCTTTTGGTTTAGAGTCCTTTTCTGTAATTCGTTTTGGGTTCCTCTTGCTCACACGAGTTTTCTTCTTTATGCTCTTGTATTCATTCATTTTTTTCAATGAAGGTTTGGTTTCTTACAAAAAGAAAAATTAATAATAATGGCAAAACATTAAAAAATAAAAAAAATAAAAAAAATAAAACTAGCAAAACAAAAAGAAGCTTAATTTACTAGATCTAAAATTCATATTAAAAAGAAACTAAAATTCTTATTGAAAGGTAAGCAGTCCATATCAAGGAATACGTACATCATCTAGAAGCAAGCCCTTGACAAAATGACGACGTAGATGTTGGTAGTCGAAATTGTCAGTAAACAAGCTGAGTACTTCTGGGGAGCATATGTCTATGTAACAATCCTGCATAACATGAATATGATTTAGTCTAGTTTATCTTTTGACATGATGCCACTCCCTGCATCTATCAATTACTAACAGATATACAAAGGTAGAAGCTGGATGGACAATAATTCCTATTGTAACTGACTGTCAGTGTCCAACACAATCTGAAATGTGAAGATGAATCTGAAATTTTAAGAAGTTTTGCCAACACACCAGGACGTGTTTATATATATATATGCTTTAGACCCTTCTGAAACTCTCACTGGATGGGAAACCCAATTGCAAACCTTCAATGCAAAATGCAACAGAAACCCCACCAATAAAAGACTAATTGGAGAATTTGTAATATTCCTCCAGTCTAGCTCGTGTTTGGACCACTTGTCCTCTTCATGTTACGTTTTTTTTTTTTTTTTTTTTTGTTAGCAATGAAATTTGCTTCTTATCATGAAAAGTTATAACTCAAGATGTGACATTAACACTGAAAATAAACAAGATAAAGCACTTGTAGGTTAAATTAAATAACCTGCATGTCGTTATGAAGTGATATCGAAGGATTATCCATTAGCAATGACTTGTCAAGATGTATTATTCCTTTTGAATGGTCAACCTTGTCCTCATAGTACAAGAGCTGCTTCGTATTGTGATCAATTGCCATAAATAGTTCATCGGTGCCAAGCCGAGATTGGTGTGTGATAGGAGAAGGCTTTGACCGTTTGACAACCATAGTCATTACAGCATTACTATCTTTCTTCTTTCTCTCTTTGTGTTCTTGAAGAGCTTGCGTAAGTGACATGTTGCTTATGGTGTCTCCCGTGATAAGTACAAAATCACCATGTATCTTCAAAATGGGAAATTTAGAGGTATTATAAGACACCTGAGTGAAACAACCTATACAAACTGGATAGCACAATGAATCATTCATAAAGGTCATGAAACTGCAAAATCACTCATTATGGCAGTTCTTTTGGCAAACACTTTAAGATGATATTTAAAAAGTAGTGTGGTAAATGAAATAGTGACTGTAGAAAGTTGATTTTTATCTTTACGAAATTTCAGGTCTTCATTATCTTCACAGCATTTTTTTTTTCCATTTTTTCATTTTTTTCCTTTCTGGGGGGGGGGGGGGGGGGGGAGGAAACGGATCTTTTCGTTTTTGAGGAAAAAAGAATAAATACAACAAAATTAACCAACTACAAAATGTAGACCTATAAGACAGAAGAAACAAAAAAAACAAAAGACAAAAGGGAGAATACAACCAAAAAGTAGAGGGAATCACCATATACACATCACTTTTAACATTATATACACCTGCAAAACCTTCCGTTTATTGCATTAAAAGTGCCAATGCATGATTATCCTTTTCTATGATAAAGACACCAATGTGTAGCAAGACAGTCAGTGTTGCCAAAAATAAAGTTAAAAAACTTGAAAACAAATGCACAAAATTTCAAACCATGCATCAGTTAGTTAAACTTCAAATTGAAGCCATATGCTAAACTTAAACTGAATGAACCACTTCTCATGATACAGATACCTAAGGAAAGATACAATAATCACAATATCTCAGTGGACAAATTTTCAAGGTAACAATTGTTCTTGTTCTTGACTGATAAGATGAGTATATCGAATTATAGAAAACCAAATTAACAAGTGTGGATTTGAGTTACTAGAAAATACATAAATGTGTTTATGGTGAAGTTAACAGAGGATCAAAATGTATCAAAAGCTCAAAATCCATAAATATATGGATATTTGGATTTGGGAATGGATAATCCATCAATATCTCAAAATCTGTTTCATGTGTCAGGATTTAGTTCTTATAGAAAATGCTGGTATTAAAATAAGTCCCATATATCAGTTCTAGACATCCGTACCACATTTCTTTCATAGATCAAACGCAAGGCGTCTCCAGCACTAATGGAGTTGTGCGACTCTATAGTTGTGACAGCAAAGTCTGGTAGGGATACCCACTCGGAGTTCTCCAAATAATCAATTACTTGCTTCGAGTTAGCACAGCAAAATACAAACACCTCTTCAACACCCGCCGATTCGAGCCAGGATAAGGTATAATTAATCATCGGGACATTTACGAGTGGCAATAATACCTTTAGAGATTGAAAAAAAAGAAGAAAATATTAATGGAACAAGAAGCATAGTACAATTTTTCAATCCTTCAAAAACGTTTTAGCTTAATTAAGGCCTTCATACTTGATCTCTATGCAACCAGCTCACTGCAAATTGCTTCTAAAATATGAAGCAGGACAATACAGTATATAATTGGCAAAACTAAGTTCCTACCTTTCAAGTTTTAAGTTGTCTCATCCGCTATAAAAACTTGTGCAGCAAGTAAATAAATAGATAAGTGAAAATTTGAATTGCATTCAACTTGATATTATTGCCAATAAGAAGCTTACAACAGGTTTTTTTTTTTAAATTTAAAAAGAATGCAGCCCTCAAATGACATACTTTTCCAAACTAATATCAAACTATTTGCCAATCATGAACACATAGTAAGAAATGCATAGCACATATGATTCCAAAGAAACACTTCTGGTTTTCTGGAATATACCTTGGGGCGTTCAAGTGTTATGGGGCGAAACTTAGTGGTAAAGCTATCGGCAAGGAGAACAGCCTGCAACGAAACTCGTGCCAGCTCCTCGGGGTCCTCGGAAACCTTTGATGCTCCCTTTCTCTGAGCACCCATTCTTTCTTTATTTTCTTGGAAACAAAAAGAAAAAAAATTATGCAATAAGATTTATGTGCAGAGCAGTAGCAGTGCGATTATTAGCAGTTTGGAATGGCCAATTCAACAGAATTGAGACCCAATTGGATGAACGGGAAAAACCCTAATTAAAACCTCTGGGAATGAATAAGGAGGGCGAAATTCTTAAGAATTTTGGTGGTTTTTCCCCCTTTTGTGGGCTAGGTATAAGCTCAGACCCTCGAGATGGTATCAAATGGCATCTTTCACAAAAATTATGAATAATGAAAAGGACTTTGCAATAGGAATAGGATATAATGTGAATTACGATATATGTTAATAAGTCACAGATTCCCTCCTATGGCGAGTGCAATATATTTATTTAGCTAATACACATCCAAAATCAAAGGTTTTTTTGTACCCACCATTTTAAAAGGGCTAAATGAAATTTGAACCAATTTTTAAAAATGTTTTTTTTTGGGTCATTCTACTTGTGTTAATAGCGTGAAATTACCAAATGCGAACACTGTGTATGGGATTAGGATCGTTGAAAATTAGTGCAAACTTATTTTGTAAGTTATTAATTAAATTAGTATTTTCTTTTATTGAACGAATGGCTAATATTTAGCATCATACCTCGTAAATTAGAGGATAGTGGCATAATGTTTTAATGAATTAATCAAGGAAGATTTTTAAGGTTAGTACATTAGTGGATAGTTTATTAGTGTGGCATCCCAAATTTTCAAGTAATTTTAATTTAATTATCTTAATATTTTGGTCTATTTTGAAATTTGGAGATTTAAAATTGAATTAACTTGTTAAGGGAATTCAATTTATGATATGGACAAAATATTTGGGGGATTTTGAAGTTTAAATTTTAATTGGGTTTTACTGTTGGTGGATTTAAATGGTTGAGAGAAAATTTAATCAATTTAAGTTGATGTGATGGAGGAAAAGAATTTAAGTTGATGTGATGGAGGAAAATTTAATCAATTTATTTTATTCATTGAACAATATGTATCTTTCCAAAACAACGAGACTCCGGGAGAATTATGACACCAATCCCAACAATTATAGTAATGATTCTAAGGTTGAATGGCATTCCAAGGGCAAATTAAAAGGATGTTTTGTGTGAAAATCTAAGACACATCAAACATGATTGTTAGGTGAAGGTGGCGTGTCATCGTTGTGGAAAATCAAGTAATATTAGACCAATTTTTCGTGTGGATCTAAAAGAAGCAGAAGAAAATGTTGTATAAGAAAGTAACAACCTGAGCAAGTTAAATGGAAACAATGCTTATCAATTGAAGCTATTGACCAACCTATTAATAGATTACAATACAGATTGGATTGTTGTGGTTGTTTTTTTTCATGCAATTGAAAATGTTTCTCTTCTTTTGATATATGTGCTCACCAAGGAGGAAGAGTAATTGTGGTGATTGACAATTTCTTACACTGTGTTATTGAAGAAGGGCATGTTAATGTTGAGAATAGTGCATCAGATGTTGATGGTGTTTCTCTTGAAGATGTTTATCATGTTTCAGGTTTAAGAAGAATTTGGTTTTGGTTTATCAAATTGTTGATTCTTAGAGGTATGTTCTTTTTTGTCCAAATGATGTGAAAATTATTTTTGATATTAAAAATTTTGAAGATGAAGTTTTGTTCACTGGAAAGAAGAAAGATTCCCGCTATGTGTTTGTTTGCAAGTGATGTGTATGTTGAAAAGTTTGGTTAGAATGATGGTGTAACACTTTGGCATGCTAAGTTGGGTCATGTTGATTACCGGTTATTAGAAAGAATTTCTATAAATAAGCTTCTTGTCAGTGTTCCTCTCCTTAAAGAAATACACCAAGATGTGGTTTGCCCAAGTTGTCAATTTGGCAAGTCACATCATATTCTCTTCCCAAATTCAAATAACAGATCTACTTGTGCAATGCAGTTAGTTCGTTCAGATTTGACAGGACCAACTAAAACACCCAGCTATTCTGGTTGTCATTATGTTATGGTCATTGTGGACGATTTTTGTCGTTTCACTTTGGTGTATTTTTTGGAAGCTAAAAGTGAGACTTTCTTCAAGTTTATCCAGTTCAAAAAGTAAGTGGAGAAGGAATTTATGTTGTCAATAAAGTATCTTCACACGGATAATGGGGGAGAATATATGTCTGATCAGTTTCAGAATTACTGCAAAGAGAATGCCATTCAGTGCCAAATGACGTGTTCCGATACCCCACAACAGAATGGAGTTGTTGAACGTAAATTAGCACACCTTACTTCTATCTGCCTTCTTAGCTATATGCAAAGAATCTTCAAAGGGAGTTATGGATAGCAACTATTTAGTTAGCTTGTCATGTCATTCACCGTTTACCTCCATGGGCGAGGTCGGATATATCTCATTTTGAGATACTATACCATATCATCAGAAAGTCCATGTAAGTTATCTTTGAGTTTTTGGGTCAATTTTTTATACTCATGTTTCGAAGAGTAAACGTACTAAATTAGACCCAAAGGTAAAATATTGTCTTTTTGTTGAATATGAAACTCACAAGAAATGATGGAGATGCATGGATCCAAAGATGAGAGAAGCTTTTTTTTCCTTCAATATGTAGTGCTTGACGAAGTTTCGTCAAATGGATGCAAGTTCAAAGAAATATGTAGTTAACTTGTTGCCTTTCTTTATTGATGACCCATCAAATGAAAAAGGGATTAATGTTAATCCTAAAGAAAGTTTAAAGGTAGATGAAGAAATAAAGATTATTGTTCGTAGGTATTTGAGACCGAGAACACGACCCAATTATTATCTGAATGTGAGGTAAGATTAAATCACTAGTTATTTTTTAATGGGTGATTTTTGTGAAGATGGACCTCAGCCTCACAATGAAGTTAGAGGCATTCTTGAATGGAAGGAACAATTTTGCATTACACTTAGTATTGTTGAACGTATATTTGTACTAAGGGGGAGTGTTGAAAATTAGTGCAAACTTATTTTGCAAGTTGTTAATTAAATTAGTCTTTTCTTTAATTGAAACAAATGATTTTTATTTAGGGTATTGCATCATAAATTGAAGGATAGTAGCATAATGGTTTAGTAAATTGATTAAGGGAGATTTTCAAAGTTAGTGGTAGAATTTTAAGGTTAGTGCATAAGTGGGTAGTTTATTATTTGCTTATAAATACTTGTAATTGTTTCCACTTTAATGAAGAGTAATATAGAACTCGGTTGAATCATTGGATCCTCCGTACAATATTTCTCTCTTGTTTCCAGCTTCTATTCTCTTTGTTTTGTTGTTTTTCATTACTAGGACCTCTTGCTCCTTAGAGTTTAAGTCTCTTCACTTCTCGTTCTGTCTATTTTCTCTAACGCTCGTTCTCACTCTTTGTTCTTTGCTCTCACTCTTTTTATTTTAAAAGATTTAATAGCAATAATTATAAGATTGAGAGTGAGTGTGTATAGTAATGAGATCGAGGAGTGAGAGTAGTGAGAGCAAGAAGCGAGAGTCCAGTAATCATGCATAATAAGGTCGTTTTAATAATTTCTATTGATGTGACGTAAGCAATATGTAAAAAAAAAAAAAAAAAACTTAAGTTTCAAAAAGTGTGGCATATTCCATTTTAGGTCAATATACAATTATCTCGAAAGAAAAATTACGATTTTAACAATTACTTAATTAAAAAACAATGATTTTTTTAATAAAAGGATAAACAATAATTATAAGTATTACTAAATTATGTATATAAATGTGAGAAAGAAATAATATATATCCATTACATAAATAGAAACAAATGTAAAATGATAATTCTTATAGGTAGATTTGGACTAGAGGGCATAATCGATTTTATGGAATTCCCAAACTATCCAATTGAGAAAATGGTGAAACTCGAGCTGGAATTCACACCTTAGGGCCCAGTTAAGCATTGGAAGAGGGGAGTTTGGGCCAAGGGCCAAACTAACATGCTCAACCTCGGGCAAAGATGAGGTCAAGGCCAACCATCCCTATTTGATGAATAGGCATGCTTTTTGATCTATTTGGGCCTTGACGAGAGGATAATTTGGATCAAAAGCCCAAACTAATCTCATTAGTCAAGGATATAATAGGAATAAATCACGCAATACGCTAGCACACAAACAAACAAACCCAACAGTAGAATTCTATGTACTTCAATGTTTAAAAAGTGCTTCTCAATACTCAAAATACTCCTAAAATAATAACACCAAGGTTCCAAAATAAGAACTTAGTTCCAGAACCTATTCAGGGACTCAAGTAGTATTCAAAATGAGTAATCATCCAAAGAAACCTTAAATCTCAATTCAAGTACCTTGAATCAAGTCTAAACTACAAATAAGAGTAACCATGAGTTATAAACTAATTTACAACATCTAAATATACTTCGAAAGGATCTAAATAAAGTTATAACACCTAAAACTCACCAAAACAGACTTGGATCCTTGTTGTATAATGTCTGAATGGTTTTGTAACTATTCCAAATCTACAAATAAGAGCTTTCAAGTGTTAGAGACAAATATAAAGGACCTTAAACTAACTAAAATGAAAATTTAGAGTGCTCAACTCAGTGAAACTTGCCCAAAACAATCTGAATCTTTGCCCGTTGGTGTTTGAATATGCCCAATCCTATATTTTGGAGTCGTTAAGAAGTGGTTAACGCAAATCTCATGCCAAAATAGAATATGTAGTTGTTGAACCTTACTAAAAGACGAGAAAACGATGCTGTTAGGCTAGTTAGACCGCGTGGGTCGCTGAAACTATCAAAACCTATGGATTTTTGCATCGATGGGTGCATTCGCCGAAGGAGGGAACTTCTAACGTTGGTCCGCGCTAGAGTCGTGTAGACTTGAGTCTTCCACTCCAGATTCATATTGATTAATTGATCTTCGCATCCTGCCAGTCAAAGCTTCTTCAAGAAGACTTGTAAACAGAAGAAGATTGTCAGTCGTGCAAAAGTGATGTTGCTGCTACTCAAGGCTAGAAGCTCACCGATGGAAGCCTGAAGAAAAAGAATATTGTTGCAACCTACGTGAAGAATTCAACGAAGTCGTCCACGAGAGGAAGATGGGTCTGGTCAGTTGGAGGGACATATAGAGGGGAATTGTTGCACAGATTTAAAAGGACAAGGAGAAAGGTGGCTAAGTTCCCTTCCGCTCTTTTATTTTCTTTAATTTAATTAATAAAACAAATTATCCAAATTAAATTGGAAATAATTTGGGAGATCTTCTTTAAATTCCAAATTTCTCCTCTTTTCCAAAGTTAATTCCATGATATGCGGGTTGTTTTTTTGGAAAATATATAATTAAAATCTTTAGATGCTCGAAATTATAGATGTTTTATACGATATCATGTTAGTTCTTAGGAATATTTTTGCAGATATGTAGGAGTATTTTGATGATTATATTTGTTTCGTAGGATTTTTACTCGAATCGTCTTAAATTTGCATAGTATTCTAAGAATGCCCTTATGACTATTTATTAATTTAATATAACTTGAACTTATATAACATATTTACTTTTATCAATTTGAATTTCTTTTTAAATTAGTATAATTTATATTATTTTTAGATGTTATTTTTCTCAACAAAATGATATATATAATATGTCACGATGAAATTTGGCATTTTTTATTTTTTATATTTTCTTTTTGGAAGAATGTATATTAAAAAAGATATTATCACATGATGTCTTACATGGAATTTGCTTATATTTGCATATCATCAAGCACTCTTGTGATATCTTATAAATCCTTATTTTATTATTATTATTATTATTTTGTATTTCTTGTGTATAGGATCTAAGATTGTCAACAATTTTAGGTAACCATTTACTTTTAGAGATTTGTATTGGACAACATATTTTTAAATCTTAAAACATCCTTTTGGGTTTGGAAAATACAAGAAAATAAATATTTTAAATCAAACATCTATTTTTTAATTATTATTTTGCTTCTACCCTTCTTACTTTCAGATAAACAAATGACATGCTTGATTTACAGCTAAAATGCATGTTAAATGGATATTGATACACCAATGTTATAATTGATATGAGAGGATGCAGACGCAAATTGCACCTAAGTCTGTAAAATTCTAATTTGTCAAAATAAAATGAGAAAATTTAGCCACGTTGTCACACCCCATCCTCTTTAACCTAAAAGAGGATATGGGAACAATAAATATCACCCCTTTATATGACCTCAACTGTCCACCTATCTTCATGCTTAATCTGTTCACCTAAATTTTCTAATAACCAATTCATAATATACACTTCACCTATACAAACTTCTCATCCAAGTTTTTCAGATCAACAAATATTTATATATACAGATGGGCTAAAATTACACTTTTATTTACATCACACAGGTCCTAAGTTCCCTCAACCCCATCTATATGAGTACAACCCATTTCATTTCAAAATCATAAGCATACTCCTAGAAAGACTATGAAACAGCGGAAGCTTGAGATCGTGGAAAATTGATCAGAAATGGGTAGGCTAGACACCGGGTACTCTCGGCCACCTGGGAAAAGAAAACATTTGAAAAAAAAGGTGAGCTAAAAGCCTAGTGAGTGACAATTTATCAAAATGGGTCTAATTATTTTAACTCAAACATTAACCATATTAAAGAAATATCCATTTCTCAAAATATTTCTAGAAAAAATTATTCAAACAATGTAATTAGAGTTCATAGAAATATTATGCACACATCATCCGATTAGTGATAAAATCCACACTAAATCTATACCTAAACCCCACTGGTGTAGAGTAAATCTTAAAATACTCAGCGTAAATACCACTCATCATACGTGCACGCAGACATACCCTTCAAGGGCTAAATATTCTAACACTCAGCCTTAGGCTTATAACATACACCTCACCATGGGATAGGATTCCTTTGGATTTTTTAGTTACTTTGGCCTTTTTCAACCCCGATAGTCCCCTGCTCGCCTATGTGATGCTATGGAGCACATTCACGCAGTATAAGGGAAAATCACCCCAAGTACACTGATCTAGTGGTTTGAAAAACATTTCTATAAACCATTATCTACTCATGATTAATATTCCATTTCAACATATCTCATGGAAATTTCAAATAAAACGTGTGCTTTAAAATACATGGAAACATTCATAAAACCCATATCATATAAATATATAATAAAACTCACATTTTGGAAAAAAAAATCCATAACACATATTCAAGATGCTTTTCAAAACCCAGAAGATTCATGGTATAATAAAATCCCATTACTCAAATTAGGGGTGGAATTGGCTCGGTTCGATTCGGTTTGGAGGCCAAACCGAATCGAACCGATTTTATTTATACATGAATCGAACCGGTTCTATTCGGTTCGGTTCGGTTTCATGAATCGGTTTCTTTTTTTTTTTTTGCCTTTTTTTTGTTTCTTCTTCCTTTTATTTTCCTTCTTCTTTCCACTCTCTCTTGCCTTTTATCTTCCTTCTTCCTTTTTTTGAAATTTGTATATTCTCTTTTTTTATTTTACCAATTTTTCACATAATTTAAATTGTCTTTTATTTTCCTTGTTCCTTTTTTTGAAATTTGTATATTTCTTTTTTTTTATACTCTAAACATAATTTAAATATCAATCCAGTAATCCACAATAAGAACATGTCCAAAGTACACAATACACAAATTTCTTAAATATCAATCCACAATAACTCATAAAAACATATCAATCCAAATGACTACAATAAAAAGTTAAAAACTAAAAGTTCTCCAAAGTACACATAGCACAAATTTCTTAAATATCAATCCACAATAACTCATAAAAACATATCAATCCACAATAACTCATCATATCAATCCAAATGACTACAATAAAAAGTTAAAAACTAAAAAGTTCTCCAAAGTAGAAGTACGCAATACACAAATTTCAAGTCACATAAAAGAAAATAACAAGCTAAACACTAGTGCTGAATTCCAAAAGTCCAATCAATACAAACAAATTTGTTCGCTTGTCAATCATGATTCTCCTTCTCCTTGTTTTTTGCATCTGCCGCTCCGTTCAATCCCGTTATGAAAACTAAGAAATAAATCATAAACTTGTTAGTAGTTACTATAATAAATATATGAATAAATATGTTTATATATATATATATACACACACATATATATAAATATGTTTTGAATATACGAACCTTCCTCTTCATCTTCAATTTCCTCCAAGTATTGTCGTAAACCAGTGCTAATTTGTTCAGAATGTAACCAATTTTGTGCACATACAAGTGCCCCAACAGTGGTTGGAGATAATGGGGTACGAAAAGGATCAATTACTCTCCCACTAGTGCTGAATGTGGACTCAGAAGAAACTGTAGATACCGGAACTGCTAAAAGATCTCGTGCAATTTTGCTAAGAATCTTATATCTAGAAGAATTCCCCTTCCACCAATCTAAGATATCAAAGTTATCTTCACGTTTAACACGAGGCTCCAGTAAGTAAATATCAACTTCTGAATCCACACTTTGCGAATCATCTTCATCCAAATCTTCAAAATCAAAATGGAAAATCTCTGAAGCACTTGCACTTGTAGTTCTAAATGGAGA
This sequence comes from Benincasa hispida, assembly GCF_027475165.1. Classification (NCBI taxonomy): domain Eukaryota; kingdom Viridiplantae; phylum Streptophyta; class Magnoliopsida; order Cucurbitales; family Cucurbitaceae; genus Benincasa; species Benincasa hispida. The sequence continues at coordinate 32,972,738 of NC_143482.1, forward strand.
ACTTTTAATGGTACATGAAGACTGACCCTTATTAGCGACTGATAGTGACAAATTGTATTCATTGAACAATGCTCTCAAAACACCCTCTACCTTACTTCCTATGACTTTTGCCACATCAACATCAAATAATTGATTTAGGCAATGCAAAAGAAATTTCATCTTATAACAAGGGTCCAAAACGAAGGCAACATACAAGAATAGATTTGTTCTATCTGTTTTTCCCCATTATCAAACTTTTATTGCATTATCATTGCCATTTCTTGCAAAAGCACATCATTAGGACCAGTTGCACTTGAATATTTTCTGATGCAATTCTGAACAATACTAATCTCATGAAAGACTGTATTGGAAGTAACATACAAAGACCCTGAAAGCCTAACAATTACTTCATAGAATACTGACAAGAATTTGGTAAATATTCTCACAATTTTCGAATCCCTGGTGGTTGGTTTTTCCTCCTCATTCATGTATATTGTGTCGTAGTCTTCTAACCTCTCAAATGTCTTTTCAAATTTTACAGCGGTCTCAAGCATCAAATAAGTAGAATTCCATCTAGTTGGAACATCAAGACACAACATACTTTTACTATCTATGTTCTCCTCTTTGATACACTTCTTAAATGTGACAAATCTAGCAGGAGAAGATCTAACAAACCTCACAGCATCTCGAATTCGAACCAATAAATCATTAATATCTTTTAGGTCATCGCATACAATTAAGTTCAATATATGTGCACAACATCGAACATGCAAGAACTCACCATCTAACACCAACCCATGCTTAAAATGCTTCTTAAAATAAGCAATGGCAGTATCATTTGACGAAGCATTATCAACTGTCAATGTCATAACTTTTTCAATACCCCACTGTTTTAGACATTTCTCAACCCCTTTTTCTATCGTCTCTCCTCTATGTTTCTCAATTTGGGTGAAATTAAGAATTCTCTTATGTAATTTCTAATCTTTATCAATAAAGTGTGCAATCAAAACCAAATAGTTCATATTTTGGATTGATGACCACGTATCGGTTGTGAGTGACACTCTATATCCTTCTTTCACAAAAATGCCTTTCAACATCTCTTTCGTTCTATCATAAATTCCCAAAATATTCTTAGCAATTGTTTTTCGAGAAGAAAGAACAAAATTAGGTCCTACTAATGTCAAAGTCCCATTCACAAACCTCTTAAACCCTTGGTTCTCCACGAATTTAAATGACAACTCATCTATAATAATCATCTCAGCAAGTAGTCTCCGAGCACTCTCAATAGTAAACATCTTATAACTGAGGGAAGAATGTGATTTTGAATTATCTCCAATACCCTAATTGTTCTTAAAAACCAACTTAGTTTGTGTTACATCTAACTTAGACTTCTTAATCTAATAAGGATTTTTTTTACAGTAGTGTTCAATATGCATTCTCATAGTTGAATTTCCATTCCTTCTAGGATGACATGCATACACCATACCACAATAGTTACATTTAGCATGCAGATCATCATCACTATATTGAGAACATTTAATAAAGTGATCCCATACCATAGATGAATTTTTCCTCTTTCATCCATTTGTATGCTTTTAAACTGTCTCCTCACTTTCGTTTTTTCGTGGTAGTGGTAGTAGTGATGGCATCACAACAACATCATCATTGGAATCGTTGCTCTTGCTAAAGCTCATTGTGATAGACCGATGGTACCTATAAAGGGGAAAATAGAGAGAAAACTTATTACCATCAAACAAAATCATTTACTTAAACTAAAAATTCTAACACAACAATAACAACTAACAACAAGAAGACAACATCACCAACATCAAATCTCTCCTCTTTCCAATTAATTTTTAATTAGCTATTAAAGTTGTGCTAAAATAAGATAAAGATTACCTAACAATTTCATTAGTTACTTAAAGTTTTATTTTAATTACCTAAAATTGAAATAATTCAATCGGATGAGGACTGGCTCGAACAAGCACCAACGGGCGGCGGTCTCGAACGAGCACGAACGGAAGCGGCTGTCTCTGGTTCACAAACCAAATTTTCCTTTCCTCTAGTTCACTGGCGGTCTTGAATGAACACGAACAAAGAACGTCGAAAGAAGTCATGCGTCGGACTCGGATTGGCGGCGATGACAACAAAAAAACCCTAGAACTAAAGGAAGAAATCGAAAGCAGAAGGAAGCCAAGAGAAGAGAAGAGAAATCTCTACGTGCGCGGTAGGTTTTTACTCTTTAGTTTTAAGTTATTTATTATTAAATAAATATTATATATATATATATATATACACACACACACACACACATATATATATATATATATATATTTGTTTATAGTTAAACGGTTCAATTTGGTTTAGAAATCGATTTTCAACCTTTGAACCGTACCGAACCATTTAAATTCGGTTTCAACAGCCCAACGAACCACATCGAATCGAAAAATTTGATTTTTCTTATAAATCGATTTGATTTTGCAATTCGGTTCGGTTTGAGCAGTTTTGCTGTCCACCTCTAATTCAAATGAAGGAACCACTAAAAGTCTTTGAGCGAAAAAAAGAGATCGGACCCAAACCCAAAATTTACATAATTATAATTTTACAGCAAATAAACAGAAGTTATGCATCTAAAATTAATTTACAGCATGCTTGAGAATATTACAAAAAAAAGAAAATTGAATTTTAGAAACTCTTATCTTTAAAGATCGATCTTCAAATTAAATCCTTCGAACTGAAAAAAATACCACCACAATGTTTTCACTGCATTCTCTGGATGAGAATCCAAGAGGTGTGGGCTCTCGCTGTAACATCCAAGTTTGTTGGTAATTTAAGTTCATTATTTGATAAAATTTGAGAATATTTTGGATTTTGGAAGTTAAATTGAATTACTGTAAAAGGATAATTCAATTTTATTATTTGTTTGGAAGAAGATTTTGAAATTTAGATTTGATTAAAGGAAAGTTTGGAAATTAAGTCACATTATCTTAATTTTAATTTAGTTCGGAGAAATTGAATCGATTAATGGAGGTAATTGGTTTAAATTACTTTTCCAAGATTTGAATTTTTAATTCAAAAAAGATTTGTAATTTAAAGAGGAAAAGGTAAGGGGATGAAATATATATATATACACGTGTGCGTTGAAGTAAAAAATAATATTAAAAAAACTTTACAGTCTCTCTATCCTTCTCTCTTACGCATCCGCCATCCCCCTAAAACTTTCTTTCGTCTTCTTCGTTGAAGCCCTAGTCGTCGCCTCTATTCTAGCCACCTCCTTCAACCAGCGACACCGCCTGACTCAGCCGCTCGTTCGCACGGATCTGAAGCCGTTTCTGTCGAAGCACCACCACTCATGCCATTTGTACTCCACTGTCGGCCGCCCCGGTCCGCTGCCGTCCAAGATCTCAGTCAGCTTCGTTCAGTCGCAACCTTAACCATCCGTCCAGTCGCACGACGCCGGTATTCTTCGTTCATCGATCTAACTGCTGCCTATCTTCCAAATGTTGCACCGACCGTCGGGTTGTCACTGTCCAGCCCCATTTCCTTGATGCCGTCACTGTCGTTGTCTTGCCCTTGCCAGAATCTCAAGATTTGTGTAAGATTGGGTCCCTTTAGATTCGGGTTGGGTATTGGATGGCTTTAGGTTGTGTTGATTTGGAAGATTCAAGTGATTTGGATCTCAATCCCCATCTCGGCTAACAATATTTTGGTCTAACTTTGGTAAGTTTAGGTGAATTTCAACACTTTGGACCTTTTGGATTAAGAGTAGTTGTGGAAGTTTAGCTATTAAATGTTGGACTTGATTTAAATTCAGGTTGACGAACAGAATTGGGTTTTATAATTAATTTTGGACTAAGCTACATTTTTGGTATGTTAAAATTGAGGATATTTGGGAATTTTGGTTAATTGGATTTAGACCCAAAGGGATTAATTTAAATTTTCGATTCATCATTTTAGGCCCTGGTTGCTAAATTAACCTTGGAATTTATGTTATAAGACTGATCTAAGTCTTTCAAAACTTTTAAGGAATTAATTTCGTGGACTTTCATTCATGACCAAATTTGAGGTAAATAATATTACTACTAGAACTACATGTGTCAAGCGATAAAATTTAAGATTTAGTTTGAAGATTTTGAGATTGTTTGCATCGAAATGCATGAGGACAAATTAGTTGATCTGATTATGTTTTGCAATATGTTATGAATGCTAGCATGGACTAAACTAATTTTTTGTTTATATGATTGGCTAAGATGAACAATGAATATGATGACATGTATTTTCATGTTTGTGGGACTATGTTTTATGATGCATGTTATGTTTATGATAGTGATAGTTACCCTTACCCGCAATTAGATACCCACCAGAGGTGGTGATCTCTTTTGGGATTTTACCAGAGGTTTGTGATTCCTTCGGGATTCACCAGAGGTTTGAGTTTCCTTCGGGATTCACCAGAGGTTTGAGTTTCCTTCGGGATTCACCAGAGGTTTGAGTTTCCTTCGGGATTCACCAGAGGTTTGCGTTTCCTTCGGGATTAGGTAATGATTTCCTTCGAGACTTCACCAGAGGTTTGTGTTTCCTTTGGGATTCACCAGAGATTTATGGGTACACCTAATCTATGATAGAGTGGGTTCAACTATTCACCAACTAGCCGATCCATGGAAACTAGAGGGTTATGCTCACCCCACTAGAGAGTGGCATCTAAAGGACATAGATGCTTAGCCTGACCCCGGTAGTGGGGTTACTTACTGAGTATTTTTACTCATTATTTCGCATGTTTATTTTTCAGGTAAGGGTAAGAATGTGCCGACGAATGACAAGTGGAATTCGTGATCGAGCCACTGGGACCACTCATATGCTTATCCTCATGTGTTTATGATTTTATGTTTAAAAATTTTAATCTTGATGTTTGAACTTGAAGTTTCCAGTGTTTTGCTTTTTATACTTTTCTTTCTTTCTCTTTGATATTTTTTTTTAATAATGAGTTTAAGGGTACCCTGCTAAATGGATTATTTAGTTTTAATAAAGATAATTATTTTTACGTTGTTTATTTGGTTTTATTAAATCATGAAAACATGTCAATTTAATTTGTATGCATGCATGTCTATAGTAACAGCCGAGTTTAAGTCCTAGGTCGCTACAAGTGGTATCAGAGCCCATGTTTTGGGTTCTGAAGACTTGACTTACTATGTAAGTCTAGATAGCCCCTATGGCCTAGTAATGGATTTTACGCCATCGCCAGGTATGTCTTATAAGTAAAAGTTTTCAGAATGTTATGCATGAGATTTAGTGTGATGTAATTGTTGGGATTGGTGGCCTAATTCTCTCGAAGCCTCGTAGTTTGTAAACATTGTACACATTGTTATTAATAAAAATAAGAGTTTATTTGCATTTACTCATATCCAATAAACAAAGATCCATGGTTATTGTATGTAAACTTAAACATGTATATGAGATATACAAGTGGATCATGTCTTAAGTAATAACCTAAAAGGTCTGAAATATAAGGATAAAGAAGGGACAGCTTATCTTGGTGACACTATAGATACGACCCACTTTGTAAAGGTTTACAAGTGTTGTGAACTACTACAGATGGTCTGATTCTGACCGTTCATATGGAGACATGCGAGCGAAGGTGTCCTATACAAAGAGTTTGCATAAAACCAAACCACGAGACGATTCGTCTCTTTATATAACGCTATTGATAATTGAGACTTACATCTCACTAAAATGACCATAAGTGACATGACCTTAATCCTGAGTGTTTTGGGAACTCCTGGTTATGAGGGCGGTCCTTTGATTAGTATGGGTGAGAGTACATTGCCAACTGAACAAACCTATATTTTTAGGGATTTGTCTGATTGAGGAGTTAGGAACTCAGTTACACAAGATGAAATTCACTTCTTCCCTGAAACAGGAGTAAGTAGATAGATTGCTCCCTTAAGAGTTCATTCCGGGTCTTGAACATAGTGGCCACATTTGTTGGGATTGGTGTCCTAGTTCTCTCGGAGTCTCGTTGTTTTGTAAAGATGCACATTGTTTAATGAATAAAATAAATGTTATTTAATTCTGGCATTTACTTATATCCAATAAACAAAGCTCCTTGGTTATCTTATGTGAACTTAAGCATGTATATGTGATATACAAGTGGATCATGCCTTAAGTGATAATCTAAATAGGTCTGTAGTATAAGGATTAAGGTGGGATACCTGTTCCTGGTGACATTACGGATATGGCTCGCTTTGTAGAGGTTTGCAAGTGTTGTAAACTACTACAGGTGGTAGATTCTAACTATTCATGTGGAGACGTGCGAGCGGGGGTGTCCTATACAAAGAGTTTGTATAAGACCTAAACCACGAGATGGCTAGACTCTATATATAACGTCGTTGATACTAGAGACTTACATCTCACCTAAACGACCATAGGTGATACGACCTCAATCCTGAGTGTTTTGGGAATTCCTACCTTTGAGGGCGGTCCTTTGATTAGTATGGGTGAGAGTGGCCAGATTGCCAACTCAATATGTACCTTTTTGGGGACTTGTCTGATCTAGGAATTGGGAACTCAATCCACAAGATGAAATTTACTCCTTTCTCGAAGCAGGGATAAGTAGAGAGATTGTTCCCTTAAGGGCTAATTCCAGGGCTTGGACATAGTGACAATAGCTTCTCTTTGGAAGAGAAGACTCAGTCATAGTAGGACTATGACTTATGTTCATTAAAGGGATCAGTGGTACTTAATGAGACAAATGTAACTACAGAGGCATAACAGTTATTGGCCCAGCTGCACTTACGAGCGATCTGTGAAGGGTTGTCGCACTGCTGATTGGTTAAGATGGACATATAATATATCTGTGGTAAGGAGAGTTCAGCTGTCGGTCTTTAGTGGAGTGTCTGACAGTTAATGGAGGGTGGATCCTGTGATTAAAAGTTAAGTTAGTTTTTCACGTACCATTGGAGCTTCGAGCTACAGGTCCATGAGGTCCCCTTGGTAGCTCAATGGATTCAGTTGAGGAACAGTTCTTGGTGTTGATTTGAAATGTTCAAATTGACAAGAGGTATTTTGATTATATATGATATAATCGGTATGATGTATGAGATACATCTAGTGGAGGATTGATGTAAATGAGATTTACTTTAAGTACCATGGAATAGAAAAAGAACTATGATTTATATGTTTTATGAGATGAAATATTAAAACTATAGGTTATAAATATAGTATGATAAATTGGTTATCATTTATATTTATAATAATATGAATTATTGGATAATTAATTCTTTTTCTTTAATAATCAAATGAGTGAGTGGTTATTGGATTCATGGTAACCGTGAGTTTAAAAGGAAAGTGGTTTTCCTATTTTCAAAGATGTAGTTTTACAAACGATCAAAAAAGTTTTTGAGCTTTTTCTCTCAGCGCAAAGAAACTCACGGAGTCGTCAAGTAAATACGAATTTACTAAACGATGGCTGGACGAGCTAAATGATCGTGCACTGGCGAGCTAAATGATCGTGCAACATTTACTAAACGATCACATAGTTTTGCTAGACGATCGCTTACCCTAAGTAAACGATCGTGTAGTGTCTGTAGGCGATAGACCGAGCTAAACGATTGCACAACTTTTGCTAGACGATCGCTTAGCTTTATCTAAACGATTGGGCATCGACCTATACGATAGGTCTCCGCCATCTCCCACTTGTCCAGTCGTGTACACGATCGATGTTTCCTTCTCCGTCTACCTCATACCAAGTCCAAACAGAGCCCACCCTCTGGATTCTCACACTGAGAGTACCAAGGTAGCCTTGTTGTGGTGTCAGACTCAACTTGACACCGTCGAGGTTTTCTAGAGGTCATTCGTGCTGTTGCTGAGGAGTTCGTGACCGAGGTGATTGTTGAGGACGAGCACGAAGTGTTCATGCTGTGTTGCGGTCGTGTAGATCAAGCATTCGAGGTTGCTGTTATTCGAGCGGTCGCGCAACGGAGTGTGGAGACGCTTACCAATGTTCATATGGTTTTTCCTTTTGTGCATTTGTATTTTTCATGCTGTAATTTCTGTATGAATTGTATAACCGCTTGTTTGAAGTCAATTGTAAATGTTTTGTTCATTCATGATTGTGATTTGGAATTATCTTACTTTCGCTGCTCATGGAAATCTTGAATCCGATTTCCTTCAATTGGTATTAGAGTCAGGTTCTCTGATATTCCAAATTATAGATCTAAATTGAACACATTTTTCAGTCGCGGTGGGTTTCTGCATTTGTGGTTAACTGTTTTCTACATTTGTGGATGAATTGATGAATGTTTCGGGTTTAAATTACCTTTTTGTTAATGCTTTAGATATTACAAAGTGTTAATTGTAAAAGCCCCTGTGTTTTTGGGCGAAATTAACTTTGCAATCGAGTCTGTAATTCAAAACGTTTGAGTTCGTCGAGTCGTTCGTGATGAAGCTTCGGCGCATGACGATGCAGTTCTCAACGAAGAAGAAGACCAAGCGTTGGTCGGATCGTGTAGCCTCAGGTAAACGATCATTTAGTAATTTTTTCTAGACAATTGTGTAGTATCTTCTAAACGATCGTTTATCTAATGCTAAGCGATGGGGTAAATCGTTTACCATATCGCGTAGGCATTAGAGGCAGACAATCGTAGTGAGAGCATGCGATGGTCGTCGTTCAGTAGAAGGCACGCGCTAGACGATCGTGTAGTTAGCAAGCTTCATCACTTTGTTACTACCTATGTGATCGCGCGTATGGGATAAAGAGGCGCTAGCTAAGTGATCGCTTAAGCGATGGTGCTTCGCGGCATCGTAGTCGCTTAGACGCTCGCAAAAGGTGGGTGTCGTGCGGAGCACGCTTATCGATCATGTACGTCAGGCTTTATCGCCTGGTAAAGGTACACGATCGTATAGTAATAGCTAAACGATCGTTTGGATTTTTCTAGTCGATCGTTTAGGAAATGCTAAACGATTGTTTAACTCTGGGAGTGCTGGTAAGCGATAGAATGAAGGGTTTGTTTTATCGTGTAGACGATTGTGAGGTGCTTAGTACATGATGGTAGGAGAAGCGATGCTTTGCCGAGCGGTTTAAGACCCGGTTCGCCTGTTTGAAACGGAGACTCCTTGTCTTTGTAATAGTTAGCTTTCCTTTTGTGATTTTAAGGCAATTTCACTCGGTTCATCAACTTTGATTGTTTACACATGTGATGTATGGTACTTATATGCCAAAGTGTTTTTCATATAGTTAAAAGCCACCTTAGGTTGTGCAATTATTCATGCATCATGTATTATAAATGTTATAATCGTGCATGAAGAAATTACTTGAAAGCATGCGCATGCATTATGAAATATAAGAGTTATATTTTGCATGTAGTGAGCATTATCATGCATCATTCTTTTATTATAACTGTTATAGTCTAAGGGTGAATGGAAGCATGTTTTGCTTGTTTCATTGCGGTTTTGTATAAGTGTTATATAAAAGAAGTAGCAATAAATGGACAATGCATTGAGCATGACACTTAGGCTGTTTATAACCGTTATGAATGCCTTGCATGTGTTAGCTTCGCATTATGGTGGTTGTTTCCGTTTATAAGTGTTATAAAGGAAATTAGACCTAAAATCAATAATTCAGAGTTGCATATGGACTTAGGGTGAACTAAGTTTTTTAAAAGGGTTTTAAAATTGGATTGAGATAGACCTAAGTTCAAGTGGTTCTAAAGAGTTTAGTAACCTAGATTAATCTTTTAAAACCGGTTTAATAAGATTAAATTTGTTGAAATAAAAGATTAAATTTGTTATAAAACTATCTATAAGGGACCTTTTGTCTAAGGCGGGTTTTGGCTAGGCTGGGGTTCTTAAGTTGACGGAAACGTAACACCCCTACCTGGGAATCTACTTGGAAAGGTGAATTAGATAGATTTTCAACAAGCATGCGACAGTTTGGTCAAAGATTCCGTTAAAGAGTTTAATGTATGATGATCAAAATTTGTTCAACTATCCAAGGTAAATGTTACTCTTGAGAAAACCTAAAAGTCACTTAGTTAAAATCCTTAGCCGTGTTTTTTCTAAGTAAGCTAAACCCTAGGTTATAAAATACTCAATGGGAGGACGAGGCGTAGATATGTCTATGATTCCACTCACGTTTCTCCCTGTATGTTCACACCGTGAGATTCATGCTTGGCCTCGTGGTGCCCAGGATGCATCCCCCTTCAGATGGTGTTTGCATGAGTCAATATCAAGGTGAACGAAGAGAGTGTTTATAGTAAGTAGACAAAAGGTGTGTGTCAACACGTTTTATGGTCTCTGTCATTGGTTCACACTATGAGATCATTCTGTACGCCCTCATGTCGCCTTCGGAGCATCCCCCTTCGGATGGGTTTTGTGCAGCTGGTCAATATCAAGGTGAACTCCAGAAATGGATAGGGTCGCTTTAGCTTTTGCCCCAATCAAAATTTTTTCCCTTCGGATTGGCCTTTTGGGATGGACCTCTAGGGCTTAAAATGACAGGTCACACTTACGGGAGATTGTTAAGTAAGTTAATGATCTCTTGGCCAAATCAATGATGACTTGTCGTTATAGGAACAAGAGTTGTTCTGGTATTAATGACTGGTTGAGAACTTCTCAATTCAGAGGAGGGATAACTGACCTCCCTTCGATGGCTTTTTTCCTAAACCTTTGAAGCGTCATTACGAAACTAGATGTCACATGGGGTTCATGTTAGTTTTGCTAAAACCTTATTGGATGTTGTTTTGTTTTACAAAGGGTATTTGCTTAAAACCTAATGTAGGTCAATGTGTTTTTCTTTTCAGCAATTCATTAGTATTTCCATTTAAAGCTTTTAAAAATGACCGATTATTTACAGTGGAAAGAATCGTGTGAAACGAATTTCGTAGCAAACGACCTCGATCCCACTACTCTCTAAAAGAGGAGACAAGACAGTAAATATGATTTATTGGTCTTGGAGACATGTCTGGTAGAGAATGATGATTCTGCCGGGATCCTCGATTAAGGTGCTACCAATTATGTCAGTTCCTCTTACCAATGATTCAGTTCCTGGCAAACGTTGCCATAGGGAGAAATGACTCTTCGAGTCGGTACTAGTGAGGTTGTTTCAGCTGTTGCTGTAGGCAGGCTAAAGTTATTTGTTGACAAGAAACATTATCTGTTACTGGATAATGTTTCTGTAGTTCGTCATATTAAGAGGAACTTAATCTCAGTTTCTTGTCTCATTGAACAAGGCTACACCATCTCATTTTCTGAGAATAAAATGTTGATTTTCAAGAATGGAATGGAGATTGGTTATGGTTCAATGGAAAATAACTTATATGTACAAAGGTCGTTAGTCATAAAAGCCTTGTTTAACACTGAAATGTTCAGTATGGAAAAACAGCTAAAAGACCAAAGGTTTCTCCAAAGGAAAACGCCCATCTTTGGCATCTTAGGTTAGGTCACATCAACCTCAATAGGATTGAGAAGTTGGTCCAAAGTGGATTTCTAAAGAGTTTAGAAGAAAACTCCTTGCCGGTATGTGAATCATGCCTCGAAGGCAAAATGACCAAACGACCTTTTACCGGAAAAGGTTACAGAGCCAAGGAAGCCTTGGAGCTTATACATTCAGACCTCTTTGGTCCGATGAATGTTAGAGCTCGAAGTGGGTATGAATATTTCATCTCTTTCATAGATGATTATTCAAGGTTTTGGTATCTCTTCCTAATGCAACGTAAGTCTGAAGCCCTTGACAAGTTCAAGTAGTATAAGGTTGAAGTTGAAAACTTGTTAGGTAAGAAGATAAAAACACTACGATCTGATCGTGGTGGAGAGTATATGGATCTTAAATTCTAGAACTATATGATAGAACATGGGATTACGTCCCAACTCTTGCCCCTTGGTACACCTCAGCAGAATGGTGTATCTGAAAGGAAAAACAAAACCTTGTTGATATGGTTCGGTCTATGATGAATTATGCTCATCTTCCAGACTCGTTTTGGGATTTTGTAATGCATACTGCATGTTATATCCTAAACAACGTTCCCTCGAAAAGTGTTTCTGAAACACCTTTTGAGTTATGGAGAGGTCGTAAAGGTAGTTTACGCCACTTCAGAATTTGGGGCTGTCCGACACATGTGCTAGCGACTAACCGAAAGAAGTTCGAACCACGTTCGATGGTTTGCCTCTTTATGGGCTACCCTAAGGAAACGAGAGGAGGATACTTCTATGATCCAAGTGAGAACAAAATGTTTGTTTCCACAAATGCTATCTTCTTGGAAGAAGATCATATGAGGGATCATAAGCCATGAAGTAAACTCGTTTTACGTGAGATCTATAGTGAGATTGAGACTGCTGAGGGTTCAACAAGAATTTTTGAACAGGTCGACAGATCAACAAGAGTTGTTGAGGTCGGAACGTCTAGTCAACCAGCTTAAGAGTCGAGACTACCTCGACATAGTGGGAGGGTTATGAACCCACCAGATCGTTACATGAGTTTGATTGAAGCCCAAAACGTCATTACGAATGTTGGGGTCGAGGATCTGTTGTCTTTTAAGAAAGCAATGGAGGATGTTGACAGAGATGAATGGGTTAAGGCCATGAACCAGGAAATAGAGTCTGTGTACTTCAATCACGTCTGAGAGCTTGTTGATCCACCTGATGGGGTAAGACCTATTGGGTGTAAGTAGATCTATAAGAAAAAGAGAGGTATAGATGGAAAGGTGCAAACCTTTAAGGCTAGACTTGTGGAAAGGGGTTACAGGTTGAGGTAGTTGACTATGAGGAAACTTTCTCACATGTTGTCAGGCTGAAGTCTATCCGGATTCTCCTATCCATAGCCACATTTTATGATTATGAAATATGGCAAATGAACGTCAATACTGCCTTTCTGAATGGTAATCTTGAGGAGACCATCTATATGACTTAACCAGCGGGGTTCGTAGTTTCAGATCAAAAGCAAAGAGTTTGCAAGCTTAATAGGTCCATTTATGGGCTGAAACAAGCATCTAGATCTTGGAACATCCGATTTGACACTACTGTCAAGTCGTTTGGCTTTGACCAGAATGTTGATGAGCCTTATGTATACAAGAAGATCATCAACAACTCAGTAGCTTTTCTGGTACTGTATGTGGATGATATCCTACTCATTGAGAATGACGTAGGGTATCTGACTGACATTAAGAGTTGGCTAGCTACCCAGTTCCAAATGAAATATTTGGGTGAGGCGCAATATGTTCTTGGGATCCAGATCATTCAGATCGCAAGAATAAACGGTTAGCCTTGTCTCAGGCATCGTACATTGATCAAGTGTTGATCAGGTACAGGATGTAGGATTCCAAGAGGAGTTTATTACCCTTCATGCATTGAATCGTTCTGTCTAAGGATCAATGTCCTAAAGCACCTCAAGAAGTTGAGGAGATGAGACAGATTCCCTATGCTTCTGTTGTAGGAAGCTTGATGTATGCAATGTTGTATACCAGACTCGACATTTGCTATGCAGTAGCGATTTTCAGTCGATATCAGTCCAATCCAGAATTTGATCATTGGACAACGGTCAAGACGATCCTCAAGTATCTTCGGAGAACGAGACACTACATGCTTGTATATGGAGATAAGGATTTGATACTTACAGGGCACAACGTTACTGATCCCTTCATAAAGGTCCTCACGGCTAAAGTCTTCAAGGGTCACCTAGAGAGTCTAGGTTTGCGGGACATGTGACATCTTGTCTAGGAAAAATGGGAGATGATACTGGGGTATGCCCTAGTTTACTGTATATTGTACATTTTTATATTGTATTGTACATTAGTCTCCCGAGTCATTAGGACAAGTGGGAGATTGTTGGGATTGGTGTCCTAATTCTCTCGAAGACTCATTGTTTTGTAAAGATGCACATTGTTTAATGAATAAAATAAGTGTTATTTAATTATGGCATTTACTCATATCCAATAAACGAAACTCCTTGGTTATCTTATGTGAACTTAAGCATGTATATGTGATATACAAGTGGATCATGCCTTAAGTGATGACCTAAATAGGTCTGTAGTATAAGGATTAAGGTGGGATACCTGTTCCTGGTGACATTACGGATATGGCCCGCTTTGTAGAGGTTTGCAAGTGTTGTAAACTACTACAGGTGGTAGGTTCTAACTATTCATGTGGAGACGTGCGAACGGGGGTGTCCTATACAAAGAGTTTGTATAAGACCTGGACCACGAGATGACTAGACTCTGTATATAATGCTGTTGATACTAAAGGCTTACAACATAGTGGCCACATCTTCTCTTTGGAAGAAAGGACTCGGTCATAGTAAGACTATGACTTATTGTTCATTAGAATAATCAGTGGTACTTAAGGAGTTAGATGTAACTACAGGGGTAAAATGGTAATTTGGCCCAACTGTACTTACGAGCGATCTGTGAAGGGCTATCGCACTGTTGATTGGTTGATATGGACATAGAAATATATTTGTAGTGAGAAGAGTGCAGTTGCCGATCTTTAATGGAGTGTCTGGCAGTTAACGAATGGTGGATACCGTGACTAAAGAGTTTAGCCAGTTATTCACATACCGTTGGAGCTTCAAGCTACAGGTTCATAAGGTTCTTTTGGTAGCTCAATGGATTCAAGTTGAGAATCAGTTCTTAGCGTTAATTTGAAATGTTCAAATTAACATGAGGAAATTCAATTATATATGATATAGTTAGTATGATGTATGAGATACATCAAGTGGAGGAATTAATGCAAATATGATTTATATTAAGTACCATAAAATAGAAAAAAAAACTATGGTTTGTATATTTCATGAGATGAAATATTAAAACTATAGGTTATAAATATAATATGGTAAGTTGGTTATCATATTTATTTATAATATATTAATTATATGATAATTAATTTCTTTTTCTCTAATAACCGATTGAATGGGAGGTTATTGATGGTTTTATGGTAACCGTGAGATAAAAGGAAAAATGTTTTACTAAAATAAAGAGTTACCTCATTCGAAAAAAACTCACGAATAAGCTATCAAGTGAAAAGTTTCACTAAGCGATAGCTGAAGAGACTGAAAGATCGTGCAACTTTAACTATACGATAGTCATTCAACTGATTGTAGCCAAACGATAGAGTGGCTAAGTCTATACTATAGGCTGCCGATTACTAAACGGTCAAGCACATCGTCTATACGTTAGACAGTATTGAAGGAACTCTTATATAAGAGTACTTTTGAGCGGAAGCGGATCGTTCAAAATATATTGTGACAGAATTGCCAAATTTACATTCGAACAGAACAGAGATGCATTTAACAACTAATTATCGACATACTTTTATAATAAATAACAAGAGAACAAGAAAACGTACCAGTTGAAGAAATTTTCTCCACAGAAAATCTTGTTCTCTCCAAATGAACAGGTGCTCTCACTCTCGCTGGAACGTCCAAACAAATCGTTCACCAACACCACCGGTCGTCTACTCACGAACGAACTCCACACGAATAGAAGAACAATGGGGATGACACCACCACTTGGAACCCTCGGTATCTTCAGTGTGAGAATCCAAAGAGTAGGCTCTGTTGGAATTTGGTAGAGGGGAGAAGGATATGAAGATTGTATACAACGACCAAGCAAGTGGGAGAAGGGCAGAGTCTATCGTATAGACAAAATGTTTGATCGTTTAGACGAAGTATACGATCGTGTAGGAAATAGGCTGCGATCGTCTATATGATCGTTTAGTAAACACTCAGTGCTAGACAATCGTTTAGCTTTTCCTTTACATCGTCTAACGCATGAAGTTAAATGATTGCTTAGCTATTGAAGCTCAACGACGATATGAACAGAGGCTAATCTTCTGGAATCTACAACTCGATTTCTTCGCTTGTTTCTTCGAATTATAGCTTAATTTCAACTCTAATGACTCCAAATAAATTATAGACTATTGGGAACACATTAAAGCTCATCAAACAAGAGCCAATTACAAATTTAAACAAGAAATCAAAGCAAAATTAAAGGCAAAAACTAAAAAAACCATATCAGTACAACAGTTTCATATTTTCATACTAAACACCCACCAAAACAAAATTAAACCGAATTGAATGCTTATAAGACTCTCTGATACCAATTGTTGGATCAACACCAACATGCAACGGAAGATATCAAGATCCATAAGCACTATAATTGATTAATTTTGGTAGAAAAGAAACATGCTAAAACAGAGTTTAATGAGTTTCAAGAACATACCTTGGTCGAACCATTGAAATATTGATTTCCAGCTGCAAAATCCTCTTAATCCTTGTGTAGACCACCACAAGATCTTCCCTACTATCCTCTTGGTCCTCTAGATTGAGTTGTAGGACTCAAAATAAGTTGGAATCAAAGAGAATATGGAGAAAGCTCACTGAACCAACCCATTAAAGAACACCTTCATCCGAATTTTTCAGCAAAAATTCAATGAGTTCATCCCCCTCAACTTTACTCCAACCTCTTCAATATATTGTAGACTATCATGCAAAGAGATGTGTTGCGTGAGATGCAACTCATGCTTGGAGTTTAATGAAGGAAGAGGTGATGGGTTCCCAGTGAGTAAGTTGAAGATGAACTTGAAAAACCCATTTTTCAAGTTTGTGTAATTTTTCAATTTCCAAAAATCTAAAATTGATTTTAAAATCACATTTTATTTCTAAAATCAAAATTAATTTTACAAATTAATTTCATAAATTATTTTTCTAATAAAATTAATAAATAATTATTTAAACAATTTAAATAATTATAATTAATTTAATATCCAATATTAAATTAATTTTTACACAAATTTATCTTCATATATTTAAATCATATTTAAATATATTTTCTCCAATTCCGTTTGATTCCAATTTGAATGTTTCAAATTAACTTATCACACTACTCTAGAGCTAATCCATTTCCGAGCTAATAGGGGGACCTCGTTGACCTACAGATCATGGGCTCCAATGATTCGAGATTAATCGGCTAAACTCATTAGACCGATCTAACCCTCAATTGTTAACTAATGGGTCACGCCAATAAGGCCTATAGTTGAACTCCCTCCACTATAGATATATTATGTCCACTCGATATAACCATGATTAGTAAGTTAACCCTTCACAGGTTGTTCGTAATAACAGTTGGGTCAAATCTCTGTTTTACCCCCGAAATTACCTCTTGTTCCTTAAGTCTTCACTGGTCCCCCAATGAACAATTGTTTTGTGATCTAATCAACAAAATCGAGTCCCTCTCATGCTAAATGAGAAGGCGAGATTCCTTGTTCAAGCCCCATAATCAAAACTTAAGGGAACAACCTCTCTACTATCCCTAAAGCGGGTAGGAGTGAACTCTCTCTTACACTCTATATCCCCAGTTATCTATTCAGTCTTACCCCTGAAATGGCAGTCTTATTGAGCCGGCACTGTTGTGCCAACCCTCACCTATGCAAATCTGAGGGCAATCCCAAATAAATAGGAGTTCATAATTAGCTTAGGATTAAGGTCAAGTTACCTAGGTCATCGCTTTGAAATAGTCAGTCTTAAACAGTAAACAGCGTTATAAAGTAAGAATGACTCATTTCGTGGTCCGATCTTGTACAAACTCTTTTGCACAAATACACCCCCACTCCTCATGTCTAATATGAACGAATTAGGATCACTTCGTCTGTAGCACTTTACAACTCCTTGTAACAACTACAGAGCAGACTGCATCCAATAGTGTTACCAGAATAAGGTACCCAACTTTATCTATATATTATAGATCATTTTGACTATTTACTCGAACCTGATCCACCTTTATGTCTTCACATAAAGTTCAAGTACTCATCCAATAGTCAAGGGACTTTTAGGTTTATTAGATTTCTATTCAAGCAATAGATATATTCAATAACACCTTTATTGAATTTTGAGAATAAGTTCCATTGTTTACATACCACGAGTTTTAGGACATAAAACCCAACAAACTCCCACTTGGACTAAAACTCCAGTGGTAACTTATACATCCGATATATAAGACCGAGTTTTTGAGTTTTATAGAGAAATACAATAAACTAGGGCATTCCATACCCATCTTTTACCATTCGGTATTTCTATACCCGATATTTCTCCCACTTGCCCTAGGTTATCTGGTATTCCTAGTCTTACTAGGTAATTCTCAAGTACTTTAGCCGGGAGAATTATTGTAAATATTGTTAGTATACAATGTGCTTTTGAATAAAACTATATGGGGATGCATTTTTATTCTCAATAATGGCCAGGAAGCACACTGTTCTCCCACTACATTAAGGTACTCTCAACACTTTGAGCAAGATGAATCTGATTTGTCTCAACAACTCTTTGTTAACAGTCAGATCTAGAAATCTTTAAACTTTCTATACCTTGATCTTAGCCATTTAAATATTTGAATATTTACAAATGGTTTTTAACAATTTGATTCTTAACAGAAGTTGCTAGAACAAACATACTTTTATGAACATTTCATTTAACACAAATATATATACAATTTGTTATTTACACTTTAGCCATGAGAGCCTTTGTAAATGGATCAACAACGTGCTGCTCCGACGCGATCTTCGTAACAATCACATCACCGCGGTGCACAATCTCCTGGATCAATCATACTTCTATTTTATGTACTTGCCTCTTCGGTGACTCCAAGGTTCCTTCGAATTTGCCACAGCACCACTGTTATTTAATACTGAATGGTATGGAGATACGTGGATTATGATCCCTTATGTAGTCTTCTTTCAAGAAGGTAACATTTATCGATACAAACACCTTATTTTCACTTGGATTATAGAAGCATCCACCTCTCATTTCTTTGGGGTAACCTACAAATAGGCAAACTTTCGAACAAGATTCCAACTTTTTAGGGTTAGCCATAAGCACGTGGCCTGGACATCCTCAAATCCTGAAGTGGCGTAGACTACCTTTATGGCCTCTATATAACTCAAAAGGTGTTTCAGAAACACTATTTGAGGGAATATTATTCAAAATGTAAGTTGTAGTCTCTATTGCATATCCCTAAAACGAGCTAGAAGATGAGCATAATTCATCATAGATCGAACCATGTCCAACAGGGTTCTATTTCTCCTTTCTGATACACCATTCTGCTGAGCTGTACCCGAGGCTGAGAGTTGAGATATGATTCCATGTTCTATCATATAGTTCTAGAATTCTAAGTCCATATACTTTCCACCACAATCACATCATAGTGTTTTTATCTCTTTACCTAACAAGTTTTCAACTTTAGCCTTATACTCCTTGAACTTTTAAGAGCTTTAGGCTTGTGTTACATTAGATATAGATACCCATATCTAGAATAATCATCTATGAAAGAGATGAAATATTCATACCCACCTCATGCTCTTACACTCATCAAACCACAAAGGTCTGAATGTATAAACTCCAAGGTTTCCTTGGCTTTATAACCTTTTCCAGTAAAAGATCATTTGGTCATTTTGCCTTCAAGGCAATATTTACATACTGGCAAAGAGTTTTCTTTTAAACCATTTAGAAGTTCACTTTTCACCAACTTCTCAATCCTATTGAGATTGATGTAACCTAACCTTAGATGCCAAAGATGGGCATTTTCTTTAGGAGAAACTCTTGGTCTTTATACAGTTGTTGTTTTGAACAATTCAGTATTAAGCAAGGCTTTTATGACTAATGACCTTAGTACATACAAGTTATTTTCCATTAATCCAAAACCAATCTCCATACCATTCTTAAAAATAAACACTTTATTCTAAAAAAAGAAGATGGAATAATTTTGTTCAATCAGACAAGAAACCGAAATTAAGTTCCTCTTGATATGAGGAATTACATAAACATTATCCAATAACAAATACTGTTTCTTGTCAAAAAATAACTTAAGCTTGCCTACAGTAAAGACTGAAATGGCCTCACCAGTACCAATTCTAAGAGTCAACTCTTCAACTCTCCAACTATTTCTAGGAACTAAATCCTTGATGGGAAGAACACATGTGGTTAGTAGCCCCTGAATCAATTACCTAGGCAGAATCATCATTCTCTACCAAGCACGTCTCCAAGACAAATAAATCACATTTATCGTCTTCGGATTTCTTCCTTCTTTAGAGAGTAGTGGGATCAGTCTTAGAACCTATATTATAAACTCCAAGTTCCATTTCAGAAGACAATCCTCTTCGATGAACTTTATCAGAGTCAGCAACAATTGCTTTCTCTTTTAGTCCCTTGACATTCAATAAGGACTGGAGATTATCTTGGGAACTGACACTACTGGTTCCATTGTCATCAATCCCATTTTGCTTAAAAAGTGAGAACTTACGTTCAAAAAATTCTTGCAACGAGTCCATGATCTCACATGCAATGATCATGTTCTTAAACCTTTTGGCCAATGCATCAGGTATGCTTTCCAAAAATGTGAAATTGGGCCTTCTGTAAGGATACGAATGGACTGTTATGTTGTGTTATGTTATATATCGCTTATACACACTACTGATGATGAAAATGATTCAAGTTCATGTTGCCATAAACTTGATGACATAAATTTAATCTATTTATCTACTCTAACGCATGGCTTGTGAGTGAAATGAATGATGTGCTAAATATGCGCTCAAGTTCTTTGCGATAAAGAGAATTTTTATGTGATACTATGTCTAAATATATGCGTTGTTAATGATATGCTTGTAGTATGCGATGGAGTAGTGCGTGTCACAAGTTTCCTTGCTCTGAATCCAAGTATAATTCTAACGCAAGTTTCTCAGAATGATCCAAGGTCGAACACAGGGATTGTTTTTGTTAATGCGTTACTTATGTGATACATGCGACCGGTTTTTAATAATGAATAAAGAATGTTGATTTATACAGAAATGTAAATTGCGGTGAAAGTAAAAATGCGTAATAAAATAAATCCTAAACTAATATGATACACGATACACGATACACGATACATGATACATGATATTGAGGTCGAGAACTGACTGTGAAGTTGTACAAAGAATCGATGTATGCGATGGCAAGTCGTTATGAATGAAGCAGAAAGAGAAAGAGTAGGAGTAAAAACATCGTAAGTTTGTCAATCATGTTAAGGACGTAACTAAAGTTCCGCTTTCCCTTGGCGTACACCTCTCGATAATCGGCCGCGTTCCCATATCTCTATAATGAAACAGGGATGAACGTGATGAACGCAAGGTTGTTTCCATCTCTGGAAGTACTTCTCGCTTTACTTAACACATTCTTCCAATCTTCTCTCGATAGGTGAAATAACGTCTTCACTTCTGCTCTCACAGGTTAATATGCCGTCGAGCATACTTTAGCTAAACTTAATTATTTCCTTAGCGCAAATTAACTCACTCGCTTAATTATTTCTATTTACCTAGGGGATTAAGAACACATCATGGAGAAAATGGGTTATGGATGTACGGAAAGAGACAGAGAGATGACAATGGTGACTATCATAACATTTAATTCTAAAATTAAGCGTTCGATACATGTTGTGAATGAAAGATTAGAGAAGATGAATACAGATGATGAAATAGAGATTAGAAACAAATATAGAAAGAGTGTCAACGTCTTGACACAGATCTCGAATGGAGATTATGCTTGTCGGCATGTGGAAGTGGTGGAGAGGAAAACTTTCCTCTCAGGCTTGCTTTCCCAGTAGAATTGACCTTTGCACAGAGCTTCAACTACGGGAATTGGAAGGTTTCTCTGCTCAGAGACTCACCTCTCGGCCTTGTCTCGTGGTTCTCCCAGATCTACTCTGTAAGTCGCTTCAGACCAACCTTTCTCTCAGAATCAGTATATGCACGTCTCTATTTATATATGTATGTTCCAGTATCTGTATCTGTATATGTATCAGCGAATTTGAAGAAGCTATTTATAGGCGAAGCTTGGCTCGTCGACTCTATGGCCTCCACTAGATAGTTATGGTAGTTTCTGAAATGGTGGAATGAGAAATTCCTTCTGTTACGCAATCAACCCGTCAGAAATGCACAATTGAAAGCTGTACATTTGTCAGAATCTTCAGCAAATGCGTTGCTTTTCACATCTTCGATCTATCGCCGCATGCAGTGTTGTTTTTTATTACCACATGCGATTGAAATTGTGCTGATCGCTAGAGCTCTTGATCGATTGTCACATGCACCGTCATTGCGTTGATCATCTATTCGTTCTTGATTGATGGGCGCAATGCGACGTAGATGCGTTGTTTATTTTATCTTAGAGCCATGAACACATGCGGTGACTGATTTCTTACAAAACAGAAACTGAAACATTCTATCCTACCATCGCAATGGTGTTAGTAGGTGTATTTACGACATTTTATAATTTTCGCATTTCTTAGCCAATTTGTATACTATCGATGCAAATTTCTTTTCTTTTTGCTGCAATCTCTAAATAAAACAGTATAAATAACTTATATTTCTATAAGCTATCACACCACCAAATTTAGATATATGCTTGTCCTCAAGCATATCTTCCACTAAGGCAATATTGTTCAGTTCTTATCCTCAATTTTGCGTCAATTGGTTGCTCCGAATGCTCCACCTACACAACATTACTTAACAATGCAATTTCCTTCTATCCTTTAATAATTCATAAACATGCTCTACTTTATTCTTTTATACAAAAAATCTCTTACTCAAAAATTCCCTTCTTGTTTTGAAAAGAATGTTTATCTCTTCATGCAAAAATAACTTGGTGCGTCAGTATGCGGTGGTCTAGTTTACGTCATTTTATTAGAGACTGTTGATCATGGTTACACCCTTCATTTTGGCTTGCTCCCATGGGTGTCATGCGAACATCCAACTACGGTTGTGTGCCAATCTCAACTTTAACTCTTGATTTTCAGCTAAGTTTAACTTTCGCTGGTCAGAGGAGTTGTCTCTCATATTCTTATTTTCCTTTTTTTTCTTTTTTTCTTTCTTTTCATATTACGTCGTTCTTGGAAACCCATCTTCGTTTTGGCTTGCTCCCACGGGTGTCATGCGAACATCCAACTATGAGCAGGTTCCTTTCATGACTTAACTCTTATTAGGTTTGGGTTTTCCCTTGCGCTGACATTGAAATTTGTATGAATTGTTTTTTTTGACAATGAACGCATTTTCTAATGATAACCACATCCGCTTGATCGCATCTACTCAGACCTTCTCCACCCCCAAATTTAAAGATGCGCAAGGTTCTCATTGCGTTTTTTTGGACAGAAAAGACAAAACACTTAGTTAACATTTTGAAAAGAAGGTTTGAGCAGAGTCTTGAAGGATAAAAGGTAAAGTAGTGCTATTGCTACGAATTATCTAAGTGTTAGTCAGAAAATACAAAGTGTGAGACATGTTGCTAAGGGTATGCATAATACTGATCATGGCAGCGCAATGAATAACGCAAAATATAAGATAAAGAACATCGCAATAATTGACAAAGGATGATAAATAAGAGGCTAACGCATACAGACAGAATTGTTACTCATTTGTATTAAAAATTAACCAAGTATACAAAGAATTACAAATATCGCAATACAAAATTTGAGCATGTACAAAGAATTAAGGAATAGCTTCTGTACATAGAAATAATGAATGAATTAAAAATGAAAGAATCACTGCAACAAAAAATTTGTAGAATTATTGAGGAGGAGGTTCAGGAGGCTCAGGAGGAGGATTTTGTGGAGGAACATGAGGAGCTTCTTCAAAGTGTAGATATTGTTGTAAATGCAGAGGCACCATGGGACCATGTAGATAGGCTGTCAAAAAGTTGAAGTACTCATGGTTGCGCTCTGCCACTTGTCTTTGGTTCAGGTGGATCGTGTAGATATTGTGTTGAATGTTGATCAACACCTACCTTGTCATTGTAACATTGCATTGCAACTCTGCTTGTCACTCGTGTAATTCCGTTATTCGCTGACAGAAAAAGTCATGTTGATGAGAGAGAAGAGAACGCATATCAGCAAGGGCAGTAGCTAGGGTGGCAATGGTGGGCTGCGCCTACGATGTTTCACCATTAATGTTTTGGGGTTGGGCATAAGTTCCTTCACTCAAATCATGTGGCGGTGGAGGAGAAAATTGTGGTGAAGATGAAGGGGAGGATGGTGCTGCTGGATATGTGTTGGGTGAATTGGGGGCAAGAAAGAGATTAGTAAAATGTTCAGGGAGTGGGAAAAGGGGTTCCGTAGGAGGGCTTGGAGGGCGAATGATCAAAAGTAAAAGGTCCAAGGGTTTTTGATCTTGCGGTGATGGCTCTTGGACTTTTTCCTTGCCTTTGTCAACCTTGCACTGTTTCTTGGGCTTTGGTTGTTGCGGCGCATTTAAGTCGGTAATGGGCCTTTTCAGTGGAAGCTTAGAGCAATGAAGGGAATCTTTGAGAAGCATTCTCAAAATCTTGACGTTGGTGAGGCCATGGATTTCTGGCATTGGTTCTTCCTTAATACCTACACCCAATGAAAGGCATAAGCTTGAAAATGTTCAAGGGAAGAAATACTGGCCTCTTATATGCCCCACAAAACCTCGAATCTGCCTTGCGATCAATTGGTCCACATCTATTGGAATGTCGCGTGCTATGCAGTATGCGGCCATGACTCTATCCCTCGAAACTGTTTTGTCATGAGAAGTCGGGATGAGTTGCCGTTTCACCAAATACACCCAAAGTCGTGCCTCCGGAAGCAGTTTATTGGACGTAAGGGTTCTGATGCCTTTCATAGATACCGACCACTGCGTACCTGGTTGCGTTAATATCTTCAGCGCATCTTCCATTTATTCTTCTGTGGGATCATCAATGATTTTATTACCCGGTGCCTCTGGGATATCCTTCATCTGATATAACTCATTGATGTCCTTTGCGCTGAAAGGCACTACCTCCCTTTTCATGATCACCGCATCTTTGGTGCCATGAAGTCGTCCATTATAGAAAAATACGACTAATTATTTTTACTAAGTGACTGTTTAAGTTTGTCCAAAAGTAACACTTAGTTTGGAAAGTTAAACAACTTTGATTAACATTCATTAAACACTTTAACAAATATTAATCAACAATTGCATGCTTGTAGCAAATCTATCTAATTCACCTTTCCAGGTAGGTTCCCAGGTAGGGGTGTTTCGTTTCCGTCAGCTTAAATACCCTAGCCTAGCTAGAACCCGCCTTAGACAAAAGGTCCCTTATCGATAGATTTATTACAAATTTAATCTTTTATTCAAATCAATTTAATCCTATTAAACCAATTTAAAAGATTAATCTAATTTCTAATCTCATTAGAAATTTGTGAGCTTAGGCCTATCTCAATCAAATTTTAAAACTCTTTTAAAACATGATTAAAGCCTAAGTTTGCATGCAACTCTTTCTTATTGATTTTAATTCTAATTTCATTAATTATAACTCAAGGTATTCTTAACTTTTATAAATAAACCTAAGTGTCATGCTTCATGCAATGTTCATTCATTACTATATATAACTTTTATATAACTTGTAATGAACTAAGCATACATGTTGATAAACATCCTTATACTATAACACTTATAATATAAAGATGATACATGAATATGCTTAATGCATGCATATATTATAACTCTTATATTATATAATGCATGAGCATTCTTTAATGTAATTTAATCATGCAAACTACTATATTATAACACTTATAATATAAAGATGATGCATGAATAAATGCATAACCTATGGTGGGTTTTAAAACTATATGTCATACATTATGGCATATAAACTAACATACATCACATTAAATAAAAAATTGATGGACCGAGATAATTAGCCTCAAAACTGGAAAGAAAAGCTAACTATTTCAAAGAGCATCGAGTCACCCGGTTTAAACAGACGAACCAGGTCTTGAACCACCCGGGCGAAGCCTCGTCACTTAATTGTGTAGCATCTCCTTCAAATCGTCGAGTAATGCCTATCGAGTATAAACGATTGTGTAGGGATGATCGAGTGACCTTGGACTATGCGATAAGCATGAAGGCCATGCGATCGTGCAACGCACATCGAGCAACACATGCCATGCGATTAAGTAGACAACGACTATGCAATGAAACATGATTGTCTAAACGATCGAGGAGCAAGCGTCGAGTATCGTATATCGAGTGATCGATTAGCCAGTGACTATGCAATGAGCATGCTAGTCTACATGATCGGTTCGTGCGCGCGTCATGCGTCGACTATCATATACTCAGTGATTGTTTACCCCGAGCGTCTATGCAATCGAGTAGACAACGCAACACGATCGAGTAAACTCTTTACTCGATCGCATAGCATTAGCCATGCGATCGTTTAGCATAATACTACATGATCGAGTAGAACTTTTCTACACGATCGCATAGCCAAATCTAAACAATCGTTTAGCTTTAGCCACACGATGCGATCAACAATTGGTCTTCTTCCTCGAAGCAAACAACATTTCCATGCGTCTAAAGCTTCATCACGAATGTCTCAAACAAAACAAAAACTTGAATACAAACTCGATTGCTTGTTAATTATGCCCAAAAACATAGGGGCCCTTACAAATTAACTTTGTAAACTTAATGAAAGCTTTAAATAGAGGCAATTATCCCGAAATTATCCATCAACATTATCCACAACCACACTTAACACTTAAATGCAATGCAGAATTCATAAAACCCATAAATATTGTAAATGAAATTCAATACGTAATGGAATTTGGAAATCATAATAACTTGGCTTTGATACTAATTGAAGGAACTCTAAATTAAAGAACCAGTGAACGGAAGCGGATCGTTCTAAATTCCATTGTGAAAAAACACATATATTTACAGTCATACAAAAGAGATTATGCACTAAAGAATAAATTTCAACATGCTTCTTAAAATAAATACAAAGGATCGAGTGATAATACCTCTAAAAAACCCTTTCTTCACGTATTTCCCTCAATCGATCACCAACACGTCCAAACAGCACAAACGCAACGATCAACTGGAAGATCCTCAATCACTAGCGAATATAACTCGATCATTGATCCTCGAACAGAACAAGACACCACCACAAGATTACCTTGGTATTCTCGGTGGGAGAATCCAGGAGTTGTGGGCTCTGTATGATTTTGGATAGAGGATGGAGGAAGTAAACGATCGAGTATGCAATCAAATAATCGTGTAGAAGAAGAAGCCTAATGTGTGGACTTGATACTCGATCATGTAGTAACGAGTACTATCGTATAGTAAACTCAACGTTTGATCGTTTAGGCTTTAAGGCTATCGTTTGGTAAAACTAGTTTTTACTTGATAGTGTTTTTGTGAGATGTATCCAATAGAATGATTTAAAAAAAACTATTTTTCCTTTTTATCTCATAGTTACCATAAAACCGTAAATAACCAACCACTCAAGTCGATTATTGAGAAAAAGAAATATTAATTCTCATATAATTAATGAATTATAAATAAGTACAATAACTAACTTATCATATTATATTCATAACCTATAGTTTTAATATAGCATCATATGCAACATATAAACCATAGTTTTTTTTTCTATTTTAAGGCATTTAATATAAATCATATTTATATTAATTCCTCCAATCAAATAATGTATCAAATACATTATAACAATTATATCACATATAATTTAATTAATTTAATTATATCAAATATAATTGAATTAATTTAATTATATCAAATATGTAATCGAATTCCCTCTTGTTAATTTGAACACTTCAAACTAACCCAGAATCTGATTCTCAACTTGAACCAATTGAGCTACCAAGGGGAGCTTATGGATCTGTAGCTTGAAGCTCGAACTATACGTGAATAGTTGACTAAATTCTTTAATCACGATATCACCATCCGTTAACTGTCGGGCACTTCACTAAAGACCGACAGCTGCACTCTTCATACTACAGATATATTTCTGTGTCCATTCGATATAACCAGTCAACAATGTGACGACCCTTCACAAATCGCTCGTAAGTATAGCTTGGTCAATTTATCATTTTGCCCTGTAGTTATATCTAACTCCTTAAGTACCACTAATTCCTTTAATGAACAATAAGTCATAGTCCCACTATGATTGAGCCCTCTATTCCCAAGAGAGGGTGTGACCACTATGTTCAAGACTCGGAATCAGCCCTTAAGGGAGCAATTTATCTACTTACCCCTGCATCGGGGAATGAATGAATTCCATTTTGTGTAGCTGAATTCCTAGCTCCCCAATCAGACGAATCCCCAAAATGGTAGGCCTTTTGAGTTGGCAATCTAGGCACTCTCACCCATATAAATCAAAGGACCGCCTTCATGAGCAGGAGTTCCCAACTCACTCAGGATTCAGGCCATGTCACCTATGGTCATCTTAATGAAATGTAAATCTCTATTATCAACAGTGTTATATAAAGAGACTAATCATTTCGTGGTCTGGTCTTATACAAACTCTTTGTATAGGATACCTCTGATGTATGTCTCCACATAAATGATCAGGATCAAATCATTTGTAGCACTTTACAACACTTGTATCATCTACAAAGTAGGTTGTATTCGTAGTATCACCAGAATAAGGTATCCCTCCTTATCCATCTACTACAGATCATTTAGGTTATTAATTTAAACAAGATCCACCTGTATGTCTTTGCATACTTGTTTAAATTTACATAAAATAACCTCGGATCTTAGTTTATTGGATTGATTAAATGCTTATAAAATAACACTTATTTTATTAACAACAATATGTTTACAGAGTTTACAAACTACGAGATTACAAGGAGATTTAGGACACCATTCCCAACAACCTTGGCATGCACTAAAACAAGTACATAATTGAGGAAAATGCTAAGCAATCTCATGTAACTTAATTGCTTGAAAATATATAAACTTATCAAAATTATCATTGAAATCACATAGTTTATCACTCTTCATAGTTTTTGCTAACGCGGAACCAATTCAATGCATAACATTCTTCATTAACAAGTTTTGTTGAAACTTGAATTCATCTCCTGGGATGTGGCTCTTCTGTACATCACCTTCCCAGTTCCACTGGCTCTGTGTGTACGTAGCTAGGATCCTATCATCACTCACCTCTAAGCTCGGTTACCACTTCGAGGTATTGAGCTAAACATACTTTACTAGGAGTCCTTCACATAAACATCACACTTAGCTTTGTCTTATAGACTTAGCTTTCCCTAATAGCAGACGTTAACCATTCAGGCTTTGTCTGGGGCAACTTACTTCATAAGCACTAGACATTAATTACTTATGAACATCATGCCTGGACCATACCTATCCATACTCTATAAGTTATTAATCTACCAAGCATTCATAAACATCAGTAAAGGCATAACTTGGCAAATGTTTGAGGTTGGCTATCAATAAGTTACTTTCATTAAAGCATGACTTGCCATATCATTCATAAACATTTGTAAACATTAGAATCACTCACAGTCTTTGGGAACTCTCTTTAAGATTGATGAGCTTCTCCTACTAATGTCACACTGTGAACATATCACAATACTTTAGTTACTAGCCATGGTTTCCCCTTTTAGACTCGCTTTCAGAATTAAGCTCACATTTATTCCTTTCGCTTTCAATTCTTTGTAACTTACCTTAGGGTATCGGGTACTTAGTCGAATTTAAAAGGGCTTAAACTTCAGTTGCTCGCCTCTTTCTGACAACCACACCAGTACGTAGTAGGATTTTTGGGGTGCCAAACCCACGTTTAGTAAGTAGTTGCCTGTTCGCCCAACAAATTCCAAATTCAGATTCTAATGTCAATAACTCGAAATCCAGAACTCATTTTAAGAAAATTTCTTCTTCAAACATGCTCAAAATTGTGTTAACAATGTTACCTCAAAATTTCAGCATAAATATCTTTGCGGTTTGATTTGGAGATTTAAATCTTCCTCAATGGCCCTAAACTGCGAAGCTGCTTGCTTGTTCAACACTTTCTAGGTTTAGCTTCCAAAATATGTAACTCAAACCCCAAACCTTATCTTGAAAAAGTTCCTTCTACAAGCTTACTCATAAAGGTGATAAAAATATTACCTTAAGTTTTCAGCTTGAAATTTCATGTTGTTCGGCCTGGATCTTGATTTCTTTGTCGACAGCCCAAATTCACCTAAAAATGGAACCCAACGATACTTCCTTCATTCTTCGGTCTTCTTCTGGTGAGACTTACTTCCAATGGCTCTGCTTAAAAAACTAGACTCATAGAGCTTTCCAACGTACCAAGTTCGCCTGATTTGCTCGAAGGAATCGTCTAAAACGAGCTCTTGAAGTTCTTTTTCCTTTTTATACTACCGTCCAACCCTTATGCATGAAATCTCCTTAAGCCACCTCACCCATTATTGGAGATTAAGGGTCCAGATTAAGCCATCTGTCCGGATAACTAAAAGAAAAGTTTAAAGCTGAACATTTTGAGCAAACTCAATCATCAATGGAAAAACTCGATGGAAATTTCGATGGTTCTCTGCTGAATACTCAATGGGAAGAACCCGATGCTCGATGGGATACTCGATGCTCAACCCTTCCTCGATCGCTTATTCTGGTGTCTTCTATTCGTCGATCCAGCTGTTGTCAGTCTTTCAAACATTGCGTCGACCATCGGTTGTCGCCGTCCAACTCCCTTTCCTTGATGTTGTCGATGGTGTTGTTTTGCTCTTGCCAGAATCTCAAAATTTATGTAAAATTGGGTCCCTTTAGATTCGGGTTTGGTATTAGGTGGCTTTTCATTGTGTTGATTTGGAAGATTTCAAGTGATTTGGATTTCAAGCCCCATCTTGGGTAATAATATTTTGGTTTAACTTTGGTAAATTTTGGTGAATTTCAACACTTTGGGCCTTTTGGATTAAGAGTAATTGTGGAAGTTTAGCTATTAAATATTGGACTTAATTTAAATTCAGGCTGGCCAGCAGAATTTAGTTTTACAATTAATTTTGGACCAAGCCACATTTTTGGTAAGTTAAAGTTGGGGATATTTGGGAATTTTGGTTAATTGGATTTAGACCCAAAGGGAGTAATTTAAATTTTGGATTCACCATTTTAGGCCTTGGTTGCTAAATTAACCTTGAAATTTATGTTATAGGATTGATCCAAGTCTTTCAAAACTTTTAAGAAAATTAGTTTCTTGGATTTTCATTCATGACCAAATTTGAGGTTAGTAATATTACTACTGGAACTGCCTATGTGCTTGGTGATAAAATTTAAGATTTAGCCTGAGAATTTTAAGGTTGTTTGTATCAAAATGCATGAGGGCAAATTAGTTGATCAGATTATGTTTTGCAACATGTTATAAATGCTAGCATGAACTAAACTATTCTCTGTTTATATGATTGGCTAAGATGAACAATGAGATGATGATATGTATTTGCATGTTTGTGGGACTATGTTTTATGATGCATGTCATGTTTATGATAGTGATAGTTACCCTTACCTGTAATTAGATACCCACCAGATGTGGTGATCTCTTTCGGGATTTCACCAGAGGTTTGTGATTCCTTCCGGATTCACCAGAGGTTTGTGTTTACTTCAGGATTCATCAGAGGTGGTGATCTCCTTCAGGATTGATGTAATGAATACATCCGCAGTGGAAGAAAAATGAATATAAAGTACTCTAATTAGATTAATTACAAAGATAAGCATGCATGCAATAAAACAATTAAAAGGGGGAAAAGAATACAACCTTTGTAGTCTTTGAATCTTCTCCAAATCAGCTCAAATCTCCTCACGAGCGGTTCGTAGACCACCACGAGCGTCTTCCCGACTATTCTTTGGCCTTAGAACGGGATGGTGGAATTTGACTAATTTAGAGAGGACAAATGCTAAAGCTTTAAGAGAAAAAAAGGATGAGGCTATCACATAATCTCATCAAAACTCACTATGGCCAAGAGTTCTTCAAAAACAATAAACACTCTCTTTTAAAGACCATTACATGCAGACATGCAACTTTGAGTTTGATAAGAATTTGACACTAAAAAATCCATTAACTCAAAGTGGGATTTGGTAGGACAAGTGTCTTCAAATGAAGACCACACTTAGCCATGTAAAAGTGGCATTTCCTACTCATAAATGTTGGATCTTTCCACTAATTTGGTCAAAGTTTGACTCCCAAAGTCCAATGTCAACAAATTTTACTTTTTGACTTTCAAAAATCAAAAGTCAACAATTTGACTTCCATTACATTTTTTACCTAGTTAACAATTTGACTTTTGATGCAATTTTGACCAATTATATTTAATTTCAAAATTAATTATAATAATCAATTTTAAAATTAAATTAATATTAAATAATTTAATTATTTAACTTAATATTAAATCCAACACTATCCCAATTTATATGAATCCCTATTCATAATCTTGATATTTAAATCTTATTTAAATATCTTCTATTTTCTCTCTCTTTATGTTAATTCACAATTAAACATTAGGTTAAATATATTGTATATATTTAATGCTTTGCTCCAAAAATCGAATTTGAACACTTCAAATTAGTTCATCACACTGTTCTAAGGTTTAGTCCGATATGAGCTAGTAAGGGAACCTAAGGGACCTATAGATCATGGGCTTCACGATCCGCGATTAACTGACTAAACTCTTTAACCTAATTAACCACCATTCGTTAACTATCCCGTCACTCCATTAAAGCCCAATAGTCGCACTCTTCTCACTGTAGATATATTATGTCCACTTTATATAACCACGATTAGTAAGTTAACCCTTCACAGGTTGTTCGTAATAACGGCTAGGTCAAAAGTTGTTTTATCCCCGAGATTACATATTGCTCCTTAAGTCTCACTTATCCTCTAATGAACAATTGGGTTGTGATCCAATCACTAAACTGAGTCCCTCTTGGGCCAGTGAGAGGGTGTGGCCCCTTGTTCAAGACCTATAGTCAGCATTTAAGGGAACAACCACTTTATTATCCCTAAAAGCGGGCAGGAGTGAATTTCGTCTTGCACCCTATGTCCCCAGCTATCTACCTAGTCTTACCCCTGAAATGGGAAGCTTATTGAGCCAGCGCTTTTAAGCCAACCCTCACCTATGCAAGTTTAAGGATAATCCCGAATAAACAGGGGTTCATAGTTAGCTCAGGATTAAGGTCAAGTTACCAAGGTCATCGCTTTGAAATAGTCAGTTAAATAGTAAAAAACGTTATAAAGTTAAAGTGACTTAATTCTTGGTATGATCTTATGCAAACTCATTGCATAGGACGTCTCAATTCCTCATGTCAATATATGAACAAATCAAGATCACTTCGTTTGTAGCACTTTACAACAAATTGTAACAACTACAGAGTTGGCCGCATCCAATAGTATTACTAGAATAAGGCACCCAATCTTATTCATATACTATAGATCATTTTGACTATTTACTCAAACCTGATCCACTCTTATGTCTCCACATAAAGTTCAAGTATTCATGAAATAGTCATGGATCTTTTAGTTTATTGGATTTAGTCTTTATAAGTGCAATTCATATATTCAACAACAATTTTATTGAATAAACGTCAATAACATCTTTATTGATAATAGAATATGTTTAACATTACAAACTACGATTTTTAGGACATACAAACCAACAAGGATTTCACCAGAGATTTGTGATTCCTTTGAGATTCACCAGAGATTTGTAGGTACACCTAATCTACGGTATAGTGGGTTCAATTATTCACCAACTAGCCGACCCATGGAAACTAGAGGGTTATGCTTACCCTACTAGAGAGTGGCATCTAAAAGACATAGATGCTTAGCCTGACCCCGATAGTGGGGTTACTTATTGAGTGTTTTTACTCATTATTTCTCATGTTTATTTTTCACGTAAGGGTAAGTATGCGCCAGTGAATGACAAGCGAAATCTGTGATCGAGTCACTAAGACTAGTCATATGTTTTCGCTCATGTGTTGAAGATTTTATGTTTTAAAATTGTAATCTTGATGTTTGAACTTGAAGTTTCGAGTGTTTTACTTTTAAAACTTTTCTTTCTTTTTCTTTGAAAATTTTCTAGTTTTTTTTTTTTTTTTTTTTTTTTAATGAGTTTAAGGGTACCTTGCTAAATGGATTTCAGTTATTTAGTTTTAATAAAGATAATTAAATAATGAAAAGATGTCAATTTAATTTGTATGCAAGCATGTCTATAGTAATGAACTAGTTTAAATCCTAGGGAGTCGAGTCGTTACACTGGCTATTTTAGATGAGGGATTTTTTTAAAGAGATCTGAGCAAGAGATTAAGGAAGCTTGAGAGAAAAAAATTACAGAATCCTTCTGTAATTTTCCTTCAGGAAGAAGAAGATGAAACAACCCCTCTTAATAAACAAACTTCTCACTAACCTAGTAGAGAGAAAAGGGAGAGGAAGTTCTAAAATTATTTTTCAAACTATAAAAATAATAAATAAAAATAATTTTAATAAATACTTTAATATATATTTATATGATAACTACTTTATCATATAATATATATTAAACTATATGTCATATCAAATATAACATATAGCTTATAGTTTAATATTGTATCTAATACAATATAACCTATAGTTTAAATTCTCTCACCAACGACATTTAATATAAATCCCATTTATATTAAATTTAATTATATGAATCCAATTCACATATTTAATATTTGAATCATATTCAAATATTTATTTCCTCTCATATATACTTTATATTATAATGTATCAAATACATTATAATAATTAGATTATATATAATTAGATTAAATTAATTATATCAAATATAATTAATCCCCTCAATCAATTTGAACAATTCAAATTAATCCAAAAATTGATTCTCATTAATTCCCGTTGAGCATAGGGGACCTTATGGACCTGTGGCTTGAAACTCCAATGGTATGTAAAAAATTAATTAAACTCATTTAATTAAATTATTCATCATCCATTAACTGTCGGGCACTCCACTAAAGACCGACAGCTGCACTCTTCATACTACAGATATTTTTTTGTATCCGGTGGATATAACCAGTCAATAGTACAATGACCTTTCACAAAATGCTCGTAAGTATAACTGGGCCAAAATTACCGTTTTGCCTCCGTAATTATATCTAACTCCTTAAGTACCACTGATCCCTCTAATGAATAATAAATCATAGTCCAACTATGCCCAAACCCCTCTCGGACTAGGAGAGAGTGTAACACCACATTGTTCAAGCCCCGGAATCAGCCCTTAAGGGATCAATTTATCTATTTACCTTGATATTAGGGAATGAGTGAATTTCTTATTGTGTAGCTGTGTTCCCAGCTCCCCAATTAGACGAATCCCCAAAATGGTAGGCTTGTTGAGTTAGTGATTTGCCCACTCTTGCTCATACAAATCAAATGACTGCCTTGATAGGCAAGAGTTCACAACTCACTCAGGATTTAGGTCATGTTACCCATGGTCATCTTGGTGAAATGTAAGTCTCTGTTATGAACAACGTTATATAATGAGATTAGTCATTTCGTGGTCCGGTCTTATACAAACTCCTTTGTATAGCATCGCTCACATGTCTCCACATGAATGATCAGGATTAGATCATTTGTAGCACTTTACAACAATTGTAACATCTACAAAGCGGGTCGTACTTGTAGTGTCATCGGGATAAGGTATCCAACCTTATCCATCTACTACAGACCATTTAGGTTGTCACTTAAACATGATCCACTTATATGTCTCTACATACATGTTTAAGCTACAAGATAACCTTGGACGTTAGTTTATTGGTTTGTGGGTTTAATGCAACTAAATGTCAAATAAAACATCATATATTTTATTAGATAAATAAGATGTTTGTACATTACAAACTATAGGACCCCACGAGATTTAAGGACATACCGACGAATGACAAGAAGAATCCGTAACCATGTCATTGGAACTAGACAGAAGCTTCCGCACATGTCTTTCATATTTATCATGTTACAGTTGTTAACAGTCAAATGTTTAGAGTTTTAAATTATGTTTCTTAATTGAATTTTACGTTTAGGGGGACCCCAATCAAAGATTTCTAGTTATTTGAATTGTTGTAAAAGTAATTTATTTTATGAAATTCTTTAGGTTTTAGTCATAATTTTTAAAGAGTATATATATATATATATATAAACATATTTGAAAACAAATCACTCACAGTCTTTGATTCGTGGCCTTGGGCTTATAAGTTTCCCCAATCACTGTTTGGCCTAAAATTCAGATATAACTTAAGGTCATTTCCTAATTATTCCATTCAGTCCAAAAGAGTTTAAATAATTCATAAATTCAACCCGAGACCTTAAATCATGCTTTTCAAGGCTAAAATATCTTCCAAGATACTTAGTTTATCTCTAACATAACTTGTGGAATTCAAACTACCCAACTAGACTCAATGGAAACTAAAAAAAAAAACAAAAACAAAAACAAGATTGGGTCTTAAAGAGGTGATGTGTGGCGCTATGCAGCACTGCATTACGCACACAGGTGAAAGCTGTCTCCCTTGTTTTTTTTTTTCTAGCTTCGACTTTTAATTTTCCAGCTCGAATTTCACCAACTCTCAACTAAATAACTTCAAACGTCTTTCATAAATTTTAATAAACATATTAATACCTGAGAGTTTGAAGCTTCGAAAACCTTTGGATAACTTGGAATCAGCTTCAAAACTCCACTGTCTGTTTTGGCTGAATTTTCGAGTAACTTTAGTTTTCCTATAAATTCATCAACTTCCAACCAAAATTAGCACAGACATCCTTCATGAAAAATGTTGGAAAACCTCTTAACTTACTAACCTCAAATTCCAGCTTTTGATTTCTTTTCTATAACTCGGATTCTCGGAATCCTCAAAATTCCATAGCTTGTTCAGAAACATTGGAATTCCAGACCAACTTCTATTTTCCCCTCAATTTCATCAGATTCTGCAACTCCAAAGACTCCTGAAGCCCTTGAATCTCTTCTCCACTCGATCCTCAGTGGTCTAGTTGAAAATAAATGGAAGTTGTTCGAGAGAAAATGGTAGCATTGACTAAAAAAGAGAGACTCCTTTGATTTATTTATTTATTTATTTTTTTATAATTCTTCCACCGACTAGGGGTGAGCATCGGCCGGGCAGGATCTGTTTTCATGGAAAACTGAAGCCGAAATCGACCAAATTTGTTTAATCTACGAAAAATCAATTTCTCCAAATGCTAAAGTAAACTGATCGTCCGAACCAGTAAACTAGTTTGGTCGGTTCAGCGTAATCGACCGCTTTTTTAAATTTTAGTTATTTTATTATTATTATTATTATTATGGTACCTATGTTGTTGGGCTTGTTGGGCCCGTTGGACTTGTGACATTTTTTTCCCCAGTATATAGCATATAGGATTATAAATTCTACAAAATTCTAAAATTCAATTCTAAAATCCAAAATTCCAACAAAATATTAATTCCAAAGTTCTAAAATCCAAAGCTTCTACAAAATTCTAAAATTCAATTCTAAAATCTAAATTTTCAACAAAATATTTATAAATTCCAAAGTCCTAAAATCCAAAACTTCTACAAAATTCTAAAATCCAAAATTCCAACAAAATATTTAAGAATTCCAAAGTCCTAAAATCCAAAACATCAACAAAATTCTAAAATCAATTATAAAATCCAACAACAATCCAAAGTCCTAAAATGTAAAATCCAAGACTTCTACAAAATTCTAAAATTCAAAACTTATACAATCTTGTTGATATTTCCCAATCTGTGATCCATGACATGACAATTTGGAATCACATCCAACAAAATGGAAATTTAAAAAGAAGAATTAAAATTAAAAATTCATAATTAAGAATGAAGAATTGAAAATTAAATGAGTACCTTCTTGAAACTTTAAATGTAAACGATCGTCCGAACTTCAAAATTTCAATACAAAAGGTAATCGAATCCAATATAATTATTTAAAATCTTCCATCTTGTCGACATCCTTTTCTCCATCCATGAAAAACCGTAATCTTATGAAATTAGAATTTAAAAATAAGAATTAAAAAATTACAATTAAGATGGAAAAAAAACTCATACCTTCTTCAAACTTTATATATTCTTCAAACTCTTGATTCTGAAGTTCAAGATTGATTGGGTCTGAATTTAACCAATTCTGAGTGCATACAAGGGCCTCCACCATTCTTGGAGCCAATGAATAACGATTTGAATTAATCACCCGTGCTCTTGTACTAAAAGCAGACTCAGATGCTACGGTAGATACTAGAATCGTCAAAATATCTCTACTAATACAACTAAGAATCACAAACCGATGCTCATTTTGCTTCACCAATGAAGTATGTCAAAAGTGCTATCATCATTACTATTTTCAAGAGAATCCAACAAGTATACATCAATCTCTGACTCCCAATCAAAAGTTGTGATCTTAGTGGTTCAAAACACATTTGTGTAGCCATAATTCTGATCCACTCCCACTTCCATTTGATCTTCCACATCCACATCCATAATTGTTTCCAAAAATTACCGGTTTGCCTTTGTAGTTACATCTAACTCTTTAAATACCATTGATTCCTCTAATGAACAACAAGTCATGGTCCAACTATGACTAAGTCCCTCTTGGGCCAAGAGAGGGTGTGGCCACAATGTTCAAGCTCCAGAATCAGCCCTTAGGGGAGTAATTTATCTACTTACCCCGACATTAGAGAAGGGATGAGTTCTGCCTTGTGTAGTTGTGTTCCCAACTTCTCAATCAGACGAATCCCTAAAATGGTAGGCATATTAAGTTGACAATCTGGCCACTCTCACCCATACAAATCAAAAGACCGCCTTCATAGGCAGGAGTTCACAACTCACTCAGGATTCAGGTCATGTCACCTATGGTCATCCTGGTGAAATGTAAGTCTCTATCATTAACGACGTTATATAATAAGACTAGTTATTTCGTGGTCTGGTCTTATACAAACTCTTTGTATAGGATATTCCCGCTCACATGTCTCCACATGAATTATGAGGATCATATCATTTGTAGCACTTTATAACACTTGTAACATCTACAAAGTGGTTTGTATCCGTAGTGTTACCAGGATAAGGTACCTAGCCTTATCCATCTACTACATACCGTTTAAGTTATCATTTAAACATGATCCACCTTATGTTTCTACATACATGTTTAAATTACATAAAAACCTAGGATATTAGTTTATTGGATTGAGTGTATGCTTATAAAATAACAATTATTTTATCAATAACAATTTGTTTATACAATATTTACAAACTACGAGAATACAATAGAGATTTAGGACACCAATCCAAACAAGCACTATAACTATAATAGCTACCACTACCAAGTCCATTGTTGTACTCATGAAAAATACGTCTCAAAACATTCTCCACATTCCTAGTCTTTGTCTTAGCAATCTATGGCCTGTAAAGGTCATTCTAATAATATGTTAAGCACTTCATCTTATAATGAGGATCGAGCACCATAGCAATACACAAGAGCAATTTTTTTTCTTCTCATCATTCCCCCAATACTTGTCAGATTTAGCTTTCATATTATTAACCATAGTATAAATCATTTTAATTACACTACTAGCATTCAATTGTATGTATTTCTGAATTCTACATGTCTCATGGAAATCCAAATTTGAAGTTGTAAACAAAGTTCCTGAAAGTTTCAATGTGACATTATAAAAAACTTTCAAGAATCTAAGCCTAGCATTTGCCCAATAATTCTTAGTGGGTGGTGAATCATTTCTATAAGAATTATCATCCTCTAACCTATTGAAAGCTCTTGCAAAATTTGTAGTTACCTCAAGCATCAAATGCGTGGAGTTCCATCTTGTGGGAACATCAAGACACACAACATTATTGCAAGATATCCTTTCATTTTCAACACACTTTTTAAACTTCATCATATGTGAAGGAGAAGATCTAAGATACCTAACAACATTTCGAATTCTACTAATGCTTTTATTATGTTCCCTCAAAGCATCACATACAATAAGATTTAATTTGTGTGCATAACATCTAACATGCAAATATTCACCATTACATATCAACCCCTTACTGAATCTCCTAATCATATAAGGAATAGTAGTATCATTTGAACTGGCATTATCAACAGTTAAAATCATGACCTTCTCAATGCCCCAATCTTTCAAAATCTTTTCAATATTCCTCCCAATGGTGTCCCCTCTATGATTGTCAATAACACTGAAGCTAAGAATTCTTTTATGTAATTTCCAGTCACAATGAACAAAATGTGTAGTCAATACCATATAGTTTACGTTATGTCCTAAAGTCCAACAATCAGTAGTGAGGCAAACTTTATATTTCATTTTAGCAAACATGTTCTTCAATTTTTGTTTTTCATTAACATACATCTTAGAATATCCCTAG
Organism: Benincasa hispida; assembly: GCF_027475165.1. Lineage (NCBI taxonomy): Eukaryota > Viridiplantae > Streptophyta > Magnoliopsida > Cucurbitales > Cucurbitaceae > Benincasa > Benincasa hispida. Next base: position 33,012,913 of record NC_143482.1, read on the forward strand.
CCACAGAAATCGTGATGGAACAACAAACTTAGAAACTTGGGAACATGTTAATGTACTAACAAAATTCTTAAAACCCTTACTTTCAACAAATTTGAAAGGAAATTCCTCTAGAATTAACATTTTAGCCAAAGCTTCACGACAACTTTATAAATTAAACTCCTTGCATACAAGTTGTGAAGGACCATCCCCAACCCCTTCTTCTTTTGGTTTGAAAGCTAAAGTCTTTTGAGTTGGATCTCTCTTTCTTTGGTAAGGGAAATTTTTACAATTATCCAAGTGATTTTTCATCATCCCAATACCATTACGCTTTGAATGACACGCATAAGTAGCTCCACAATATTTACAACTAGCATAACAATCATTAGGATCACCTTTCAATCGCTCAAAATCTTCCCAAACTATGGATTTTTTTTTTCACATTCTTGTGCATTTTTGTTGGTTTCTCAATGACTTCTTCTTCATGTTCATCAACGTTAATGGTAGCCTTATCTATCTTCTCCGTCGTATTCATAAATTTTCTTTTTCCTCTTCTATATTTATCCTATAAATATATCATAATATAAACTTTCACTTCACAGCAAATCAAAACTAGAAAATAATGAAGCTTCAAGTTTGGAAGATGAAAACACTTACTGGGTAGTTTGAAAGATGAAAAAATCAAGCTTCAAGTTTGGAAGATGAAAAAAGCTTCAATGTTTTGATGTTCGTTGTAAACTTGTAATGTGGCTGTTCGTTTGTCTGCACTGTCGAGTGTCACGTGCCGCATGCCTGTGTCGTGAGTTTGAAGAATAAAGAATCTGAGTGTTTCATTTTCCTTTTCCCTGTTTGTGAGACATGAATTGTGAGACGTGTGATGTGAGGCAGGCTGAGGGCTGAGAGTGAGGGCTAGACTG
>NC_143482.1:33014305-33099296 GCF_027475165.1 Benincasa hispida
TTCCTTTAATGAGTATAAGTCATAGTCCTACTATGACTGAGTTCTCTATTCCAAAGAGAAGTTGTGGCCACTATGTTCAAGCCTCGGAATCAGCCCTTAAAGGAGCAATCTATCTATTTATCCCTACTTCGGGGAAGAAGTGAATTTCATTTTGTGTAACTGAGTTCCCAGCTCCCAAATCAACAAGTTCCCAAAAAGGTACGCATGTTGAGTTGGCAATCTGGCCACTCTCACTCATACAAATCAAAGAACCACCCTTAAAGACATGAGTTTCCAAAACACTCAAGATTAAGGTCATGTCACTTATGGTTCTTTAGGTGAGATGTAAGTCTCCAGTATCAATGATGTTATATACAGAGATGAATCATCTCGTGGTCCGATCATATACAAACTCTTTGTATAGGACACCCCCGCTCGCATGTCTTCATACGAATCTCCATATCGATCATATACAATCATATACAAACTCTTTGTCCGATCATATACAAAGAGGGTCGTATCCGTACTGTCACCAAGATCAGGAATCCCTCCTTAATCCTTATACTACAAACCTCTCTAGGTTACCACTCAAGGCATGATCCACTTGTATTCTCATATTCATGCTTAAGTTTACATACAATAACCATGAAGCTTTGTTTATTTGATATGAGTAAATGCCAGAATGAAATAACTCTTATTTTATTCAGAACAATGTGTATATATTACAAACAACGAGACTTCGGGAGAATTATGACACCATTCCCAACAATCTCCAACTTGTCTTAATGCCTCAGGAGACTAATGTACAATACAAGATAAAGACATGTACAATATACAATAAACTAGGGCATACCCCAGTATCATCTCCCACTTGCCCTAGACAAGATGCCGCATGTCCCACAGACCCAGACTCTCCAGGTCACCCTCGAACACTTTAGCTATGAGAGCCTTTGTAAACGGATCAGCAACGTTGTGCTCCGACGCGATCTTCGTGACTATCACATCACAACGATGCACAATCTCCCTAATCAAGTAGTATTTCCGCTCTATATGCTTGCCTCGACAATGACTCCGAGGCTCCTTCGAATTTGCCACAGCCCCACTGTAATCACAATAAAGAGTGATAGGAAAATCCATATTTGGAACAACGTCCAAATCTGTAAGGAATTTCCTCAACCAAACAACCTCCTTAGCTGCTTCACAAGCGACTACGTATTCGGCTTCCATAGTAAAGTCCGTGATGCATCCTTACTTGATGCTTCGCCACACTACAACACCTCCATAAGAGTGAACACTGACCCTGATGTCGATTTGCAAGAATCTCCATCGGTTTGAAAGTCAGAGTATGTGTATCCTGTAAGGATTAGATCCTTATCTCCATACATAAGCATGTAGTCCCCCGTTCTCCGAAGATACTTGAGGATCGTCTTGACCACCGTCCAGTCATCAAATCCTGGATTAGACTGATACCGACTAACAATCCCTATTGTATAGCAAATGTCGGGTCTGGTACACAACATTGCATACATTAAGCTTCCAATAGATGAAGCATAGGGAATCTATCTCATCTCCTCAACCTCTTAAGGTGTCTTAGGACATCAATCCTTAGACAAAATGATTCCATACCTGAAGGGTAACAAACCCCTCTTAGAATCCTGCATCATATACCTGATCAACATTTGATCGATGTACGATGCTTGAGACAAGGTTAACCTTTTGTTCTTACGATCTCGAATGATTTGGATCCCTAGAACATACTATGCCTCACCCAAATCTTTCATTTGGAACTGGGTAGCTAGCCACTTCTTAATGTCAGTCAGATACCCTACATCATTCCCAATGAGTAGGATATCATCCACATACAGTACCAAAAAAGCTATTGAGTTGTTGATGATCTTCTTGTAAACACAAGGCTCATCAACATTCTAATCAAAGCCAAACAACTTGACTGCAGTGTCAAATCTAATGTTCCATGATCTAGATGCTTATTTTAGCCCATAAATGGACCTATTAAGCTTGCAACTCTTTACTCTTGATCTGGAACTACGAACCCCTCTGGTTGAGCCATGTAGATGGTTTTCTCAAGATTACCATTAAGATAGGTAGTCTTGACGTCCATTTTCCATATCTCATAATTATAAAATGTGGCTATGGACATTGATAGAGTTAAGAATGACAATTGGTGAGAAAGTTTCATCATAGTCAACTCCTTCGACCTGGGTATAACCCTTTACTACAAGTCGAGCCTTAAAGGTTTGCACTTTTCCATCAACACCTCTCTTTCACTTATAGATCCACTTACACCCAATAGGTCTTACCCTATCAGGTGAATCCACAAGCTCCCAGACATTATTGAAGTACATAGACTCCATTTCCTGGTTTATGGCTTTAATCCATTCATCCTTGTCAACATCCTCCATTTCGTGCTTAAAAGACAATGGATCCTCAACCCCATCATTCGAAATGATGTTTAAGGCTTTAGTCAAACCCATGTAGCAATTTGATGGGTTCATAACCCTCCCACTATGTCGAGGCAGTCTCAACTCTTGAACTAGTTGATTAGATGCATCGACCTCAACAACTCTTGTTGATCTGTCAGCCTGCTCAACAACTTTTGTTGAACCCTTAGTAGTCTCAGTCTCACTAGAAATATCACGTAAAATAAGCTTACTTTGTGGCTTATGATCCCACATTTGGTCTTCTTCTAAGAAGATAGCATTTATAGAAACAAACACTTTGTTCTCACTCGGATCAGAGAAGTATCCACTCCTCGTTTCCTTGGGGTAGCCTAAAAAGAGGCAAACTTTTGAACGTGGTTCCAACTCTTCGGGTTAGTCACAAGCACATGTGTCGGACACCCAAAAATCTTGAAGTGGCGTAAACTACCTTTACGGTCTCACTACAACTCCAAAGATATTTCAGAAACACTTTTCGAGGGAACGTTGTCAAAATATATCATGCAGTCTCCACTGCAAAAACCCCAAAACGAGTCTAGAAGATGAGCATAACTCATCATAGACCAAACCATATCGAACAAGGTTTTGTTTCTCCTTTCTGATACACCATTCTACTGAGGTGTAGCTAGGGCCGAGAGTTGGGACGCAATCCCATGTTCTATCATATAGTTCTAGAATTGGAGGTCTATATACTCTCCACCACGATCAGACCGTAGTGTTTTTATCTTCTTACCTAACAAGTTTTCAACTTCAGCCTTATACTCTTTGAACTGGTCAAGGGCTTCAGACTTTTGTTGCATTAGGTAGAGATACCCAAACCTTGAATAATCATCTATGAAAGAGAGGAAATATTCATGCTCACCTCGAGCCTTAACATTCATCAGACCATAGAGATCTGAATGTACAAGCTCCAAGGCTTCCTTGGCTCTGTAACCTTTTCCAGTAAATGGTTGTTTGGTCATCTTGCCTTCAAGGCATGATTCACACACCGGCAAAGAGTTTTCTTTTAAACTCTTTAGAAGTCCACTTTTCACCAACTGCTCAATCCTATTGAGGTTGATGTGACCTAACCTTAGATGCCAAAGATGGGCGTTTTCTCAGGAGAAATCTTTGGTCTTTTAACTGTTGTTGTCGTACTAAACATTTCAATATTAAAAAAGGCTTTTATGACTAACAACCTTAGTACATATAAGTTACTTTCCATTGAACCAAAACTAATCTCCATTCCATTCTTGAAAATAAACACTTAATTCTCAGAAAAGGAGATGGTATACCCTTGTTCAATGAGACAAGATACCGAGATTAAGTTCCTCTTGATATGAGGAATTACGAAAACATTATCCAGTAACAGATAATGTTTCTTGTCCAAAAATAACTTCAGCCTGCCTACAGCAACAACTGAAACAACCTCACCAATACCGACTCTAAGAGTCATCTCTCCCTGTGGCAATGTTTGCTAGGAACTGAATCCTTGGTAAGAGGAACTGACATGATTGTTAGCACCTAAATCAAGGATCCATGCAGAATCATCATTCTCTACCAAACACGTCTCCAAGACCAATAAATCAGATTTACTGTCCTTAGACATCCTTTTCTTTTCGAGAGTAGTGGGATTATTGATTAAAACATAAATAATCTCCAAGTTCCATGTCAGAGAACACTTCTCTTCTATGAACTCAATTGCTTTCTCTTCCTAGAGTTTAACTTGGGAACTGACACTGCTGGATTCGTCATCCATCCCTTTGTGCTCGAAAAGTAAAAACTGACATTCAAATAGATCTTGCAACAAGTCCATGATCTCGTGTGCAGTGACCATGTTCTTAACCCTTTTGGCCAGAACATCAGGTAAGCTAGCCAAAATGTGAAGTCGAGCCAATGAATTAGCCTGCATCCACACCTCATATGCATTACGAACACTTCGCGGTGCATCAAGGGTCGGGACTTGAGGATGCTCCTCAACCATGACAAATTCGAGGTCATTTACCACGAAATACGTTTTACAAGACTCTTTCCACTGTATGTAATTGGTCAAAATTGAGGCATTAAACTGAAATACTAATAAATTGCTGAAAATAAAAACACATTGACCTATGTTAGGTTTTAAGCAAATACCCGTTGAAAAACATACAACACCCAATAAGGTTTAGTAAAACTAACATGAACCCCATGTGACATCTAGTTTCGCAATGACGCTTCAAAGGTTTAGGACAAAAGCCGCCAAAGGGAGGTCAATTATCCCTCATCTGAACCGAGAAATTCTCAACCAGTCATTAATAACAAAACAACTCTTGATTCTATAACGACTAGCCATCATTGATTTGGTCAAGAGAACATTAACTTACTTAATAATCTCTTGTATGTGTGACCCGCCATTTTAGGCCCTAGAGATTCTCCCCAAGCAGCCAATTCGAAGGGAAAAGATCTGATTGGGGCAAAACCTAAAGGGACCCTATCCATTTCTTGAGTTTACATTGATCTTGACCAACTGCACAAAACCCATCCGAAGGAGGATGCTCCCAAGGCGCCACGAGGGAGTACAAAATGATCTCATAGTGTGAACCAATGACAGAGACCGTAGGACATGTTGACACACACCCTTCATCCACTTACTATAAACACTCTCTCCATCCATCTTGATATTGACTCATGCAAACACCATTCGAAGGGGGATGCTTCCAAGGCACTACGAGACCAAGCATGAATCTCACGGTGTGAATATTCAAGGAGAAATGTGAGTAGAATCATTGACATATCAGATACATCTTTTCCTCCCACTGAGTGTTTTATAACCTAGGGTTTAGTTTACTTAGAAAAAATACGGCTAAGAATTTTAACTAAGCCACTTTTTACGTTTTCTCAAGAGTAACTTTTACCTTGGATAGTTGAAACAACTTTTGATCATCATCCATTAAATTCTTTAACGGAGTCTTTGACCAACTATCGCATGCTTGCAGAAAATCTATCTAATTCACCTTTCTAGGTAGGTTCCCAGGAAGGGGTATTTCGTTTTCGTCAACTTAAGTACCCCAGCCTATACAGAACTCGCCTTAGACAAAAGGTCCCTTATAAATAGATTTAATACAATTTTAATCTTTTGTGCCAATCAATTTAATCCTATTAAACTAATTAAAAAATATTAAAACTAGTTTACTAATCCTATTAGAACCTTTGAACTTAGGTCTATCTTAATCCAATTTTAAAACCCTTTTAAAAAACATGAGTTCACCCTATGTCCGCATGCAACTCTTTCCTATCGATTTTAGTTCTAATTTCCTTTATAACACTTATAGCGAAAACAACTAAAACCAACCACAATGCAAAGCTAAATACATACAAGGCATTCATAACGTTTATAAACGGCCTAAGTGTCATGCTCCATGCATTGTTCATTCATTGCCACATTTTATATAACACTTATAGAAACAAGCAACGAACCAAACAAAACATGCTTCCATTTACCCTTATACTATAATGCTTATAATATAAAGATGATACATGAATATGCTCACTGCATGCAAAAATATAACTTTTATATTTTCATGATGCATGCGCATGCTTAATTTCTTCATGCAATGTTATAACATTTATAATACATAATGCATGCATAATTGCACAACCTAAGGTGAGATTCAAATCTATATGTCAAACACTTTGCCATATAAACAACATACATCTCATGTATAATAAATAAATGTTGATGAACGAGGAAAAATTGCCTCAATCCTCAAAAACAAAAACTAACTATTACAAAACAAGGAGTCTCCGATTCAAACAGGCGAATCGGATCTTGAACCATCCGGGCGAAGATACGCGTCTCCACTGATCAGGTACCAAACTTCCCCTCCATCGTCTACACGAAAGAACAAATGGTTTGCTCAATCGTTTACCTACGCTTCCAGAGCTAAACGATCTTTTAGCAACGATCGTGTACCTTTTATTATGCGATGAAGCATGAGGTACGTGATCGTGCAGCGCACTCCGCAATGCAAGTCTTATACAATCGTCTAAATGACTACGATGCAGTGAAGCACTATCGTCTAAATGATCGCTGACCGAGTGCCTTCATATCGTATACTGCATGATCATGTAGTCGGTGACTATGCGATGAGCATGCTAACTACACAATCGTTTAACGTGCACCTTCTACAAAATAATGAGCATCAAATGCTTTTACTAAGATCGTCTACCTGCAACGTCTCTGCGATCGGGAAACCAACGCTACGCGATAGAGTAAATGATTTACCCGATCATTTAGTAAATACTACACGATCGTTTAGATAAATTCCAATGATCATTTACCTGAGGCTACACGACACGACCAACTTTTGGTCTTCTTCTTCGCTGAGAACCATATCTCCATGCTTCAAAACTTCATCATGAACGACTCGAATATCTCAAACACTTTGAATTAAAGACTCGATTGCATGCTAATTATGCCCAAAAACACAGAGGCCCTCACAAATTAACACTTTGTAATTTAAAGAAAACTTTAAACAGAGGCAATTAAACACGTAAACATTCATCAACATCATGCATAAATTCATTTAACAATTAAACGCAATGCAAAAAAACCCACCACGATTGTAAAAGAAGTTCAAAACAAAAGTGAAATTTGGAATATTGTTTGGTTTTTGTCTTAAAAACTCATAGTTTGTAAAATAATGAACATTTTCTATTATGAATATACTTGTTATTGATCTCATAAATTGTATGAAAGTCTAAATCCAATAAACTAAGACCCATGACTATTGTATAAGTACTTGAACTTTATGTGGAGACATAAGAGTGGATTGGGTTCGATTAGATAGTCAAAATGATCTATGGTACATGAATGAGGTTAGGTACCTTATTCTGGTAACATCAGTGGATGCGACTTACTCTATATTTGTTACAAAGAGTTGTAAAGAGCTATATACAATGTGATCCAAATTCGTACATATTATGACATGAGGAGTGGGGGCGTCCTACGCAATGAGTTTGCATAAGATCAAGACCAAGAAATAAGTCACTCTTACTTTATAACATTGTTTACTGTTTAAGACTGATTATTTCACCTACATGACCTAGGTAACTCGATCTTAATCCTGAGCTAACTATGAACTCCTGTTTATTCGGGATTGCCCTTAGATTTTTATAATTGAGGGTTGGCTCAACAGCGCCGGCTCAATAAGACTCCCATTTCAGGGGTAAGACTGGATAGATAGCTAGGAACAGAGGGTGCAAGACGGAGTTCATGCCTACCGGATTTAGTAAAAAGAGGTTTTTCCATTATCCATCACCTAAGTAGCTCACTCAATTGGCATTTTCTTTGACTTGTTTTCTCCAATCATGAGCTGCAACTGATGCAACTCACTCCATTGCATGTTGATCTGCAATATAGTGAAGAGATTGGAGTGAAAATCGGGCATGTAGTCTATAGAGATTTTGAGAGAAAATTTGGTTTTAAGAAAGTGTTCTTCAACTAGTTTTCTACAGTAAGCATTTCTCCTTCTACCCTTGATTCAAGCTTGTTTTGAGTCCCACAATTCAATCTAGAGTACCAAGAAAATAGTGGGAAAGATCTTGACGTGGTCTACAACAAGATTTGGAGAAGATAGCAGCTGGTGAAGGAGCTTTGAACAAGTTCTACAAAAGGTATGTCTTGAAACTCATTTGTTTCTGCAAAAGCATGCTTTATATTTTGCCAAAATTTGTGAATTTGAGTGTTAGATGATCCTTGTGCTTTCGCTGTTGTTGATACGATCCTACAATTGGTATCAGAGAATGAAATAAGCATTCAATTCGGTTTAATTTTGGTCTGGTGTGTATTTTATATGAGAAATATGAAACTGGTGAACTGATATAGTTTTTTGAGTTTTGGCTATTTAATTCTCTTTAATTTTTCATTTAAATTAGTAATTGGCTCTGGTTTGATGAGGTTTTATGTGTTAGTAAGAGTCTGTAATTTATTTAGAGTCATTAAAGTCGAAATTAAGATGTAATTGAAGATATAAGTGAAGGTGGCCGAGCTGCTGTTCCGGTTTTTCCAACTTCAACTCAAAATTGTTGTTGAGGTTTCAGTTGCAAAGCGATCATCTAGCTCTAGACGCTACACGATGTGAAGAAAAGCTAGATGATTGTATAGAAATGGGTGTTGGTCATTGTGTTGTTGAACGCTGGACGATCATGTACCTGCGGGAGCTAAATGATGCGTTCAATTTGTCATACAATAGCACTAAGTGATCGTTTAGCTTTGGCGTGGGAACTAAACAATACGTTGAATTTACTATACGATGGTACTACATAATCGTTTAGCTACGATGTGCGCTAAGCGATGCGGTGAAGTACTGCGCGATAGCGCTGAGCGATCGTTTTAGATGCACAGCTAAGCGATCGTGTAGACGAAGTGCTAAGAGATTCGTTGAAGTTTCTATGTGATGGAACTAAATGATTGCTTACCAATAAAATGCTAAGCGAAGTGATGATGTTCTATATGATGGAGCTAAACGATCACTTAGCTACGACGGATACTAAGCGATGACATGAATGAGCTAGGCGATGGTGTTAAGCAATCGTTTTGTTCTTTGCGATAGAACTAAGCGATAGTTATGCGATAGCTAAGCTATGGAGTTGAGCGATCGTGTAGTTCTATATGATAGAAGTAAGCGATCGTTTAGCTTCGGCAGACACTAGGCGATCGTGTAGCTTTATGCAATAAATTTAAATGATCATTTAGTTGAGGCAAATACTAAACGATCGTGTAGTTCTTCAAAACACAAGGCGATGGAGCTAGACGATAGCCTTCAGCGTTACACGATCGGCCTTTGCAAGATTTTGAGGTTGGACCAAGAGCAGCCGGTTCGACCGGTTTTCTCAAGGCCCAGTCCGGTTCAGTCTCAAAGTGTTTTTGGCTAGTCCTGTTTAGACTTTGATGGTCCAGTTCAGACTCATCCAGTCCGGTTCAAGATGCTTGGGTTCGGTTTGGAGTTGTTCGAGCGGTTCAAAGACGTTTTAGAAGCTGATTGTAATAGTTAGGCTTCTGTTTGCTTGTTCTTGCCAAAACTAAAACCATGTCAGTCTGTGTTTAATTATTTATTCATTTGATGTATTTTATAATTAAATAAATCTTGCATGTGCATATAGTATGCCATTTAGATTTAAAATCCCACCATAGGAAGCATGTTACATGCATTAAAAGTATGTTATAATTGTTATAATATATAATATGCATGTTAGGGTTTTTTGTATTTAATATAAATATTATATTAAAAGTTGAAAGCCTCATGTATGTTATGGATGTATAGCATGTCTAAAGTTTTATAAGTTGTTATAAAATTGGGTTAGACATTTGAAATCCATAAACAACAGTCGCATGCTCACGTAGGTTGACCACTTGTTTGAATTGTTAAAACTTATAAAACCTAGGTTACAAACTCAACCGTTATAAAATCATGTCTAAGGTTGGGGGTATTTAAGTTGAGGGTTTACAGAACACCTCCTACCTGGGGATTATGGCCGAATTATTGAGCATTGGTAACCGGTTTTATGAGCATACATGAGTGATGTGAGGTAATAAAATGGGTTATCACCTAGACATCATAAGTTAAAATCCAATTATAAGAGTTATACTTGTATAAACCATATAGACTTAGGGTTATTTTATTAGCCCAAAAGAACCTAAGTACAAATCTACCCAAATAGAACACTTTAGTGGCAGTTTAATAACTTCTATATGATAGAAGTATTAGAAAACTTCAGTGAGAGATTAATAACATATATGATACATTGTTTTTAGCTCTCACATCTCAAAGAGTTCACAATCCAAATTTAAGCAGTACTTCGTGTCAACCTGAGAGTGACCTCTATTCAAAAAGTATTTTTTAGCTTAAATCTAGATTTCGGTGAATAAGAGGAAGTTTTTCAAATATAAGTCTTTTAAACAATATATAGATTTTAACTGCCATGTCTCCACATAGCTTACACCGTGAGATTCATACGACGCTTCGTGTCACCCTGGGAGTGACCTCTATTCGGAAAGTGTTTTGTATGAGTCAATATCAAGGTAAACGGAGGAAGTAGTTCATAGTAAATTGGTGAAGGATATGTGTTAATATATCCTACGGTCTCCTCCATTAGTCTGAACCATGAGATTCTTATGTTGCGCCTGCTGGTTTGTTTTAGGCAGCCTTTTGCTAGTCGTTTAGCGACGGATATCCCATCGGAAGGTTGTAATATAGGATTCAGAACAACACAGGCTTCAGTAAAATGAATAGGGTCTTATAGTTCTATCTTGGATGTTGTCTTCTATCTTGGAGGCAAATTCATATTGTCCTATAGGATCTGAAAATGGTGGGTCACACTTATAAGAATTACTAAGTTGTTTGTAAAGATCTTGACCGAAAACGATAACCAAACGACTATAGGAATAAGAGTTATTCCAGAGATAATAGGAATAAGAGTTATTCCAGAGATAGTGTTTGGTTAAAATTGTTTGTTTTAGTGAAAGAGTATCTGACTGCCCCTGGTAGCACATATTCTGACTCACTAAAATATCATTGCAAATAAATAATGGTTATGGGTACATTTTACTTTTTGCTAAAACTTGATTTTGGATTTAGTTACAATTTGCTAATTAGAATTTGTTTGTATTTTATCAGCATGTCGAATTCTAGAATACTCGCTTCTAATGTACATAACAGTAAAATCAAATCGACAAACAAATTACTAGCGGTTGATTATACCAACAGAGTTTTAACAAAGGATTATCCTCTATCTCCCAACCCATCTGAAATTATGAATTATGTAGATGAGAATGCACAATTCGAACAACAAGATAAATATGATTTACTTGTTATCGAAGTATGTTTAGTGGAAAATGATAAAATCTGGATAATTGATTCAGGTGCCGCTAATCATTTATGTACTATCTCACAGGAAACAAGTTCCTAGAGACAATTGACAGAAGGTGAAACAATTTTTAAGGTAGGGACCGGGGATATTATTTCAGCCAAAGCAGTGGGAGATATGAAGTTATTTATAGGAGATAAGTACATTTATTTGAAAAATGTATATTATATTCCTTCTATGAAAAGGAATCTAATATCTGTCTCTTGTTTGCTAGAACAAAATCATAAAGTTTATTTTGAAAATGATGAAGTGTTCATCAAAATGGGAAATAAATAGATTTGCTCTGCAAAAATAGAAAATAACTTGTACATTTGAAAACCAACTGAGGTCAAAGCTGTTTTGAACATAGTGATGTCTAAAACTGCTGGGACTCATAAGAAGAGGAAGATTTCTCCAAATGCCTATCCTTGGCACTTGAGACTGGATCACATAAATCTCAATAGGATTGAGAGGTTGGTTAAGAACGGTCTTTTAAACAAGTTGGAAGACAATTCATTACCCTTTGTGAGTCATGTCGAGGGTAAAATGACAAAAAGATCCTTTTCTGGAAAAGGTATTAGAGCCAAAGAACCCCTATAACTGATTCATTCAGACTTATGTGGGCCTTTAAATGTTAGAGCGAGAGGAGGGTATGAATTATCAGTTCTATAAATGATTATTCCAAATATGGGCATGTTTATCTAACGCGCCAAAAGTCTGAAACTTTTGAAAAGTTCAAAGAGTATAAGGCTGAGGTTGAAAACTAATTAGGTAAAAAGATTAAAACACTTCGATTGGATCGAGGTGGTGAGTATATGAACATAGAATTTTAGAACTATTTGATAGAACATGGAATTTAGTCTCAACTCACAGCCCCTAACACACCTCAGCAGAACGGTGTGACAGAAAGGAGAAACAAAACCTTGTTGGACATGGTTTGTTCCACGATAAGTTACGCTTAGTTACCAAATTCTTTTTTGGGACACGCAGTTGAGACTGCGGTGTATATTTTGAACATGGTTCCCTCGAAAAGTGTTTCTGAAACACCTTACAAGCTCTGGACATGACGTAAAGGAAATTTACATCAGTTCAGAATTTGGGGTTGTCCAGTACATGTGTTGGTACAAAATCCTAAAAAGTTGGAACATCGTTCAAAAGTATGTCTATTTGTAGGCTACACAAAAGAAAAAAAAGGTGGTCTCTTTTATGATCCTCAAGATGATAAAGTGTTTTTATCGATAAATGCAACCTTCTTGGAAGAAGATTATATAAAGAACCATCAACCTCGCAGTAAGCTAGTAATAGAAGAAATTTCCAGAGAAACGATAAATGTATCAATAAGAGGTGTTGATCGAGTAAATCCTTCAACAAGAGTTGTTGATAGAGCAGGTCCGTCGACAAGAGTTGTTGATGAAACTGATACTTCACATCCTTCTCAAGAGTTGAGAATGCCTCGTCGTAGTGGGAGGGTTGTGTAATAGCTTGACCGGTACATGGGTTTAACTGAAACTCAAGTCATCATACCAAATGATGGTTTAGAGGATCCATTGTCTTTTAATCAAGCAATGAATGATGTAGACAAAAACCAATGGATTAAAGCCATGGACCTTCAAATGGAATCTATGTATTTCAATTCTGTCTGTGATCTTGTAGATCAACGAGAGTAAAATCCATCGGTTGTAAATGGATCTACAAAAGAAAACGAGACCAAGCTGGTAAGGTACAAACGTACAAAACTAGACTTGTGGCAAAAGGGTTTACCTAAAGAGAGGGGTTCGATTTTGAAGAAACATTCTCTCCAGTTGCCATGATAAAGTCTATTAGAATACTCTTGTCCATAGCCACATTTTATGATTATGAAATATGGAAAATGGATGTCAAGACAGCTTTTCTGAATGGCTATCTTGAAGAGAGTATCTGTATGTCTCAACCAGAATGATTTATACAGTAGGGTCAAGAGCAAAATGTTTGCAAGCTTAATCGATCCATTTATGGATTAAAATAAGCTTTTAGATCCTGGAATATGAGATCTGATGTTGTGATTAAATCTTAAGGTTTTGAACAAAATATTGACGAACCATGTGTATACAAGAAGACCGTCAACAAAACTGTCACTTTTCTGGTGTTGTATGTTGATGATATTCTACTCATTGGGAATGAGGGAGAATATCTAGTTGACGTTAAGAGATGGCTCACTTTGAAATTCCAAATGAAAGATTTGGGAGAAGCACAATATGTTCTTGGAATCCAAATAGTTTGGAATCAAAAGAACAGAACATTGGCATTATCTCAAGCATCTTCTATAGACAAGATATTATCTAGGTATAAAATGCAAAATTCCAAGAAAGGATCTTTATCTTTCAAGAATGGAATTCACCTGTTTATGGAACAGAGTCCGAAGACACCTCAAGAAGTTGAGGAGATGAATCAAATTCCATATGCATCTGCAATTGGTAGTTTGATGTATGCAATGTTGTGTACTCGTCCCAATATATGCCATATTGTAAGAATTGTCAGCAGATTTCAGCCCAATCCTAGTCATGACTATTGGACTGCTGTTAAAAACATTCTCGTGTATCTTCGGAGAACGAGAGATTATATGCTAGTGTATGGTCATAAGGATTTGATCCTTACTAGATACACTAATTCTAACTTTCAGACCAATATTGATTCGAGGAAATCAACTTCGGGGTCAGTATTCGCTCTGAACAGAGGAGTAGTTGTGTGGAGGAGCATCAAGCAGAGTTTTATTGCAGACTCCACAATGGAAGCTGAATATGTAGCTACAAGCGAAGCAGCAAAAGAAGTAGTTGGCTCAGAAAGTTCTTCACAGATCTGGAAGTAGTTCATAGTATGCACCTGGCTATCACTCTCTATTATGGCAGTAGTGGAGTAGTTAAAAATTCAAAAGAACCACAAAGCCATAAAAGGGGAAAGCATATCGAATGGAAGTACCATCTCATCAGGGAGATTATACACAAAGAAGACGTCATTATCACCTAGATTGCTTCTTAAGACAACTTAGTTGATCCATTTACGAAGGCTCTCTCGGCTAAAGTGTTTGAGGGTCACCTAGCAGGATTAGGTCCATTTATGGGTATTGTAATACCCTAGTTTATTGTATTTGTACATTTTATTCTCTCCATGTAAGCTCAACATTGTATATATTTGTATATATTGATCCACTGGAGTTTTAGTCCAAGTGGGAGTATTGTTGGGTTTTATATCCTAAAAACTCATTGTTTGTAAAATAATAAACATTTTCTATTGTCAATATACTTGTTATTGATCTCATAAATTGTATGAAAGTCTAAATCCAATAAACTAAGACCCATGACTATTGTATGAGTACTTGAACTTTATGTGGAGACATAAGAGTGGATCGGGTTCGATTAAATAGTCAAAATGATCTATGGTACATGAATGAGGTTCGGTACCTTATTCTAGTAACACCATTGGATGCGGTTTACTCTGTAGTTGTTACAAAGAGTTGTAAAGTGCTACATACGATGTGATCCTAATTCGTACATGTTATGACATAAAGAGTAGGGGCATCCTATGCAATGAGTTTGCATAAGATCAAGACCAAGAAATAAGTCACTCTTACTTTATAACGTTGTTTACTATTTATGACTGATTATTTCACCTAGATGACCTAGGTAACTTGATCTTAATCCTGAGCTAACTATGAACTCCTGTTTATTCGGGGTCGCCCCTAGATTTGCATAGTTGAGGGTTGCCTCAACAGCGTCGGCTCAATAAGACTCTTATTTCAAGGGTAAGACCAAATAGATAGCTGGGGACATAGGGTGTAAGACGGAGTTCACGTCTACCCGATTTAGGGGTAAGAGAAAGGTTGTTCTCTCAAATACTGAATCCAAGTCTTGAACAAGGGGCCCCACCCTCTCACTGGGCTGAGAGAGATTGGTTTAGTGATTGGATCAAAAACCAGTTGTTCATTAGAGGATCAGTAGGGACTTGAGGAATATGATGTAATCTCGAGGGTAAAATAGATATTTGACCCAATCGTTATTACGAACGACCTGTGAAGGATCGAGTTGCTGATTATGGTTAAATCATGTGGACATAATATATCTATAGTGAAGGGAGTGCAACTATGGGCTTTAGTGAAGTGACCCATTAGTTAACGAATGGAGATTAATTTGGTCTAATGAGTTTAGCCAATTAATCTCAGATCGTTGGAGCCCATAATCTATAGGTCTGCGAGGTCCCCCTACTTGTTCGTAACGGACTAGCTCTAGAATAGTGTGATAAGTTAATTTGAAAGGTTCAAATTTGAATTAAGGAAACTAGTAATTATATGAGATATAATTACATGTTTAATTTGAGAATTAAACGGAATAGGAGAATTTATATATTTAAATATGATTTAAATATATAAAGATGGATATGTGTTAAAATTAATTTAATATTTTATATTAAATTAATTAAAGTTTTATTTAATAATTAATTTATGAAATTAATTAAAATTTTCATTTTTAAAATCAAAATAGATTTTATAAAATCAAATTTTGATTTTTTGATAAAATTCAAAAATTAGAAAACAAAACACACAAAATAGAGAAAGAAGTTTTTCCATTATCCATCACCTAAATAGCTCACTCAATTGGCATTATCTTTACCTTGTCTTCTCCAAGCTTGAGCTGCAACTCATGCACTCACTCCTTTGCATGTTGATCTGCAATATAGTGAAGAGATTGGAGTGAAAATCGAGCATGCAATCTATAGAGATTTTGAGAGAAAATTTGGTTTGAAGAAAGATTTCTTCAGCTAGTTTTCTACAGTGAGCATTTCTCCTTCTACCCTTGATTAAAGCTTGTTTTGAGTCCCACAACTCAATCTAGAGCACCAAGAGAATAGTGGGGAACATCTTGACGTGGTCTATAACAGGATTTGAAGAAGATAGCAGCTTGTGAAGGAGCTTTGAAGAAGTTCTACAAGAGATATATCTTGAAACTCACTTATTTCTGCAAAAACATACTTTATATTTTGCCAAAATTAGTGAATTTGAGTGCTTAGATGATCTTTGTGTTTTTCCTGTTGTTGATACAATCCTACAAATATTAGAACAATCTGGTTTTGATACCAAATGAAGGAAATCACATATGAGGATTTTCATTAGTAGCGGAGGGATTGTTCCAAATTTCAATCGTATATGAACATTAACAATTACAGTACACAAACAGAAACAACAAGCTATGCAAAAAACCAAAATTACAGCATGCTTTACTAAGATCAAGGGAAAAACAAACATACCTTTGAAGACTCATCTTCAACACCTTGATCACGAACGCTCGAATAACCCGCAAGACTGCAACACTTGAACACTCGAACACTACAACCGCTACACTGCACGATCCATAGCAATCTCGAACACAACGATCACCCAGATCACGAACACAGTGAATGGCCTCTACAGAACCTCGACTATGTCGAGTTGAGTATGACACCACCACAATGGCTACCTTGGTATTCTCTGTATGATAATCTAGAAGTGTGGGCTCTGTGTGGACTTGGTTAGAGGACGAGACCGAAGGAAAACAATCGTGTAAACGATTGAGCAAGTGGAAGATGTCAAAGTCTATCGTATAGACAATGCCCAATCGTTTAACAAACTCTATGTGATCATTTAGCAAAAGTTGCACAATCTTTTAGCTAATCGGCCAACTGAGTGACTATTATATAGAAACACTCCACGATTGTCTAGTCTTTCCAAGTTGTCATTTAGTAAATCTTATTTACTTGACAGCCAACCATGAGTAATTTCCGAGAGTGGAAATCTCATATCAAAAACTACTAAATTTAGGAAAATATTTTTCCTTTTATATCACGGTTACCATGAAACCACCAATAATCGCCCACTCAATTGGTTATTAGAGAAAAGAAAGATATTATATACTATTATAAATATAAATGATGACCAACTTACCATAGTATATTTATACTATTGTTTTAATATTTCATCTCATGAAACATATAAACCATAGCTCTTTTTCTATTTCATGGTCCTTAAGTAAACCTCATTTATATTAATCCTCTACTTGATGTATCTCATACACCATACCGATCATATCATATATAATGGAATTATCTCTTGTCAATTTGAACATTTCAAATCAACACCAAGAATTGATCCTCAACTTGAATCCATTAAGCTACCAAATGAATCTTATGGACCTGTAGCTCGAAGCTCCAACAGTACGTGAATAACTGACTAAACTCCTTAGTCACGGGATCCACCATTCGTTAACTGCCAGGCACTCCACTAAAGACCGACAACTAAACTCTCCTTACTACGGGTATATTATGTGTCCATCTTAACCAATCAACAGTGCGATAACCCTTCACAGATCACTCGTAAGTACAACTCGGCCGATAACCGTTATCCCCCTGTAGTTACATCTAACTCCTTGAGTACCACTGATCCCTCTAAGGAACATAAGTCATAGTCCTACTATGACTGAGTCCTCTCTTCTAACGAAAAGTTGTGGCCATTATGTTTAAGCCCCGGAATCAGCCTTTAAGGGGGCAATCTATCTACTTACCCCTGCTTCGGGGAAGGAATGAATTCCATCTTGTGTAACTGAGTTCCTAACTCCCAAATTAGACAAGTCTCCAAAAAGGTAGCCATGTTGAGTTGTCTAGCCATTCTCACCCATACTAATCAAAGGGCCGCCCTCAAAGGCAGGAGTTCCCAAAACACTCAGGATTGAGGTCATGTCATATATGGTCATTTAGGTGAGATGTAAGTCTCTAGTATCAACGGTGTTATATACAGAGACGAATCATCTCGTGGTCCGGTCTTATACAAACTCTTTGTATAGGATACACTCGCTTGCATGTCTCCACATGAATGGTCAGGATCTACCATCTATAGTAGTTTACAACGCTTGCAAACCTCTACAAAGAGGGTCGTATCTGTAGTGTCACCAGGATCAGAAATCCCTCCTTAATCCTTATATTACAGACCTATTTAGGTTATCACTTAAGGCATGATCCACTTGTATATCTCATATACATGCTTAAGTTTACATACAATAACCATGGAGCTTTGTTTATTGGATATGAGTAAATGTCAGAATGAAAGAACTTTTATTTTATTTAGAACAATCTGTATATATTACAAACAACGAGACTCCGAGAGAATTAGGACACCAATCCTAATAATGTTCACAAAAGGAAAGGTGCTCACTGATACGTTTGGGCAGTATTCCTTGCTTAGACAGTGCTTGAATCCCTTTTTCACTAATATGGGATAGTCTTTTATGTCAGAAGTCAGTCTCTGTTAAGCTTGTTGTTGAAACTGTGTAGGCACTTGTCATCATCTCTACTCCTCTCACAATATAAAGGTCATTGACCTTTTCACCAACCAACATAACCTTGGAATCCTTGATCACCTCAAGAACTCCACCTTTTCCTCTACATTCGCACCCAATGAAGTCCAATACCCAGAGATATCAAGTTTCTCTTGAGAAAAGGTACATGTCTCACGTTTCTTAGAAGCTTGATTGATCTATCCTTTAGCTTCAAGGATACTGAACCAACCACATTGATCTTGCAGGCTTCATTATTTCTCATGTACATAGATTCTCCATCTACATCCTTGTAAGTATTAAACCAAGGTCTAAATGGTGTCATATGATAGGTACAATCTGAGTCAAGTACCCAGTCATTCTTCCCAAGAGGGCTGATTTGGTTATTTTGGTTTCTAGTGGAGGCTAAGGCATCAAAATAAAAGTAGGAACCTTCAACCACTGAAGCTTCTGGTTGTTTTCCTTTCTGATCCTTCTGATCCTTCTCTTTTTCTTGATTTTTATTTTTCAAATTTTAGCAATCTCTCATCATGGTACCTTTCTTCTTGTAGTAGTTGCATCTCAACTTTGTCTTAGGTTTGTGCTCTTCACCTGAATAATTTTTATTCCCCTTAGACTGATTCTGCTTGTTCTTATCCTTGACAAACAGCCCATCTGCACTAGGCTGCTCCTTCTTGACTGACTAAAGCTCTAACTCTCTAGTTCTTAATGTTGAAATGATGGCATCAGTGGTAACTAATTCTCTGTCATATTTCAAAGAACATATCTAAATCATGTCAATTCCATGGAAAACATGTTTTACTTAAAATGAGAAACAATTTCACAAATATGTTGCTTGGCAATCCATTTAAACACTTAGCATGGGAAATATCTTCAAGAAATCATAGTTTCTAAATCATTAAAATAGTAAGTCATCACATAGTCACTCATAGTTCATTGGCCTCTTAACGGGTTATACGCCTCTCCTAGCTCTTTTTGGCCTGAAAGAACATAATTCTCGGTTAAATTACTTAGAATTCTTAGCAAAATACCTCAAATAGTTCATGTACTAAAGGAACTTTCATCAACAAAGAAAACTTTACTAGCGAGATCCTCCTCATGAGTGAGATCGTCATGAGCGAGATCAGTGAGATCCTCATGAGCGAGATCAACGAGATCCTGGCAAACTGTCATCCTAGCGATGCTAACCTTACCAGCAAGATTTAGCCCAATTTCTAGCGAGATTCCCTTCTAGAGCGAGATCCTCATCACAAAATTAGCGAGACTTCCTTCATTAGCAAGATCCTCTTTCTCCATATGAGTTGTTTGCTTGTTCTTCCCAAGCAGCTATCTGCTTATGTACAACTTCTCTATTACAATTTCAAAAATTCATAACTCAAAATAGATCCCTCTTTTGAAGAAACTTCCTTCTTCAAACATTTTTAGAATTGAGTTAGCAACATTACCTTAAAATTTCAGCTAAAAATTTCTCGTCGTTTAATCTGGAGATTCAAAATTCATCATTGGCCCCAATTCAAGCAGTTGCCTGCTAGTTCAACAATTTCTAGTTCAAACTTCAAAATTATATATCTCGATTTCCAGGCCTCATCTTAAAAAGTTTCATTCATAACTGAGTTAACAATATTTTCTCAAAGTTTTAGCTCAAAATGCTTCGTAATTCGTCCTGGAGCTTCAATTCTTCACTGATGGCCTAGATTCACTCAAGAAACAAACCCTTCGTCTTTATTTTGCCCCTCTGGCCTTATTCCGGCGAGTTTTCCTTCCAGCAGCCCAGCCACAGAAAATAGACACATAGAGCTTTCGAATGCCACTGGAATTACACAAATAGCCTAAGTAGTTTGTCCAAACCAACCCAATGAACTCGACCTTCTTGCTTATATTACCGCCCACAATCCAGCATGAACTCTCCTTGTGCCACTTGGCCCACTATTGGTGATGAAGGGATAGGATTTAGTAAATTTTCTTTTGCTAACTTCACTCACAATATTACTTCAGCACCATACCTCATTAGATGGCATGGTCTCATTCATATGCTTATTATGCATTCCATTATCAAGCATGACCTTCCTTAGCCTAGCCGAGTTTTGTCCTACTTTTACGCTTAGCTACCCCAGAGCCTATTTCTTCTTGCTTACATCTTCTACTTTTTCTAAGACATGGCTTCATTTAGCTCATTAGAAGACATCACATTACTTACTCTTACTTGAAGTAATTAGGGTTTGGGTTTTACAGTAGGTCACTTCACTAAAGACCCACAGTCGCACTTTTAATACTGTAGATATATTCCTATGTCCATGAATATAATTGAGTAAGTAAACTATTTGTGAATCGCTCGTAATTACTGTTGGGTCAAATTAATGTTTTATCCCTTTAATTACATCCCTTTAATTACTATCGCCCTTATAGATAAGAATTCATAACTCACTCAAAATTTAGATCGAGTCACCTATAGTAATCTTATGAATTTTTATCCTCTTCAATTAACGGTCTTATAAAGAGAGATTAATTATTTCGAGGTTATGACTTATACAAACTCTTTGTATAGATACCCCCACTCACATGTATTCACATGAACAATTTGGATAAAATCATTTGTAACACTTTACAATTGTTTTAACAATTACAAAGTGGGTCATATCTATAGTGTTACCATGATAAAGCACCCAACCTTATCTATATACTGCAGACCATGTACGTTATTACTTAAACATGGTCCACCTGTATGTGAAACACATATATATTCAAGTTAAATAAAATAACTTGGAATCTTAGTTTATTGGATTGAGTTAATGCAATCTAAATGTTGAATAAAATCACACCTTATTTTATAAAATAAATATTTCGCATATAGTAATCTCTCACTTACCCTAAAGCTAGCAAGGTGTACAATACAAAGTACAATAAAAGTGAAGTACAAAATACAATAAACTAGGCATACATTATACCTAGTAACATCTCTCACTTGCACTAGACAAGATGAAACATGTCCCGTAGACCCATACTTCTAAATGACCCTAAAACCTTAGACATGAGAGCTTTTGTAAATGGATCAGCAACAATGTGCTCCAAAGTAATCTTCGTGACGATTGTATCTCCCGTATCAAATTATACTTACACTGTATATGTTTTCCTCTATTGTAGCTTCTAGGTTTCTTGGAGTTTGCTACAACACCACTATTATCACAATAAAGGGTGATAGGCATTGACATATTAGGAACAACTTCTAGGACTGTCAAAAACATCTTGAGCCAAACAGTTTCTTATAAGCAGCTACATACTCCGCCTCCATGTTAGAGTCAGCATTACAACATTGCTTTGTGTACGCCAGACTACAGCTCCTCTATTAAGAGTAAAAACTGATCTTGATGTAGATTTCATGGAATTCCTATCAGTCTGAAAATCAGAGTCAGTGTATCTTGTAAGGATTAAATCCCTAGCTCCATATATGGACATGTAATCCCTTGTTCTCCTAAGATACTTGATGATTGTGACATCCCGAATATTTAAATAATTTTAATTTAATTATTTTGAAATATTTGGGTTGTATTTTTTGGAATTATTAAAGTTAAAATTAAGTTAATGTGTTAAGTTAGTTAATTCAATTTTACAATTAAGAAAGGATTTGGTAGTTTGAATATTAATTTTTGAGTGAAGTGAGTCTTCGATTTAAATTGTGGAAGATTGGGAATTTAGAGAAGGAAATATGTGAATATATATATAAAGTCCAACTAGGATTTTGACCTAGAGGTTATGTATGTATATATAAATAAATATGAAAAAAAAAAAAAAAAGAAATTAAATCAATCCTCAATTCGCGTGCACTGAAACCCTCATCAACCCATCTTCTTCATGTAGGTGTTGAACGTCTCTTCCCCTCTTGACATCAGACGTTGTGCCACCACCTCCCTCCGTCGTTTGTTGTGGGTCTAGCGATATTGACTGACACCGAGCTGCAGCTCGCCGCCCAGTCCAGTCAATCGGTCATGCGGCCTAGGTAACCGCCGCCTTCTTTAGATCTGCTCATATTGCCTAGTCGGATCTGCTAGCGTTGCTTTCCTAGACATTGGCCGCCTTGTCGGATCTGCCAATGTCACTCTCTTAGTCGCTCGCATTGTAAGTCAAGTGTTTCTTTCTAAATGCATCAATCATGAACTACACTAGGATATATATGCGATGTTATGTTATGCACTCAATTGTAGTAAATCATGCGCTAGTCATAAGTTTTCTTGTTCTCATACCAAGTATAACAAGATAACAAGTTTCTCGGGCTGACCCAAGGTTGAACATGGAGATTTGTGCCAAGAATGCTAGAGAAATATGCGAATGTTGTGAAACTAATGTTAATAGAGTGGAATTGAAATCTTGCGATTAACTAAGCTATGTGATGTAAGTATCTAAACTAGCAGAGACTATATTGAAATTGATTATGCGAAAACTTAATTAACACAACAGCCTTAACGCATGAGAAATATGTGGAGAAATTAGGACTTGGGGGAGATCAATGCCGCATCCTTAAGCTTCAAGTTAAAAGTTAATCATGGCTCGCATATTCAGTTCATCGCACACCTCTCAATGGCCAGCCACACTGATCATATTTCTATGATGCATGAATGTTGTTGCCTTGAGCACAAGGTTATTTCTATCTATAGAAACACTTCTTACTTTGCTTAATATGATCCACAACTACATACCTTCTCGAAAAGTTAGTTATAACTACTTGACTCGATGAGTGATCATAGGCAAGCATTTAAATAGTCATACCTTAAGCAAACAGGGTAACTTTTATAGATTCAGCTTAGTTCATGGCCTTAACCTTCTCCCTCACCCCGTGAAGACTAGTTACTCGTGATAAAAGAGAAAGTAAAGATAATGATGGAAAAGATGATGAAAAAAGCCATGATAGTATTAAGATAAAGATAGGGTCATTGTCTACAAAATGAATAATCTCTTAAACAAAATGTAATACAACAAAAAATAATAGTAAGTAAGTAAAGGGAAGGGCAATTTTCAACAATTTCTTACTTTCAACAGATGGATGTCAGGGCTACTGGTGATAGAGTGGTTGTGTGAATAGAGAAGGCCTTCTCGGACTCTTGCTCTGGCGAAGCTCTGATGATGAATCGGGATGAAGTTTGGAAGATGGAAGTTCCCTCATCAAAATCTCAAAGTCTTTCCATATATTCCCTTATGGGCGTTAAGACTCTCTTTATAGAGCAGTGCGCTGACAATTGTGGGGATTCCCGCTTTGATTAGTCATCATCATCTGACGCGATAGGTGAGGATGTCAGCAATGCAATCATGCTCAACATTCTGGATGCTTGACAAAAATTTGTTGGTACAAACTTAGAGATCCTGAGGCACGCGGTCAACTATTTGTTCTGATAGATCAAAGCATGTGATAAATCTTATAGTCAACTGCAAAATAGAAACTTTGGTGCAATATAACTCATGATATGCAGTGAGAGGGTGTTTTGATTGTACTTCATCATAAGTTTAATATTCATCATGAATTTTTAGTAGATCAACACATACTATTCTTATCTAGCCCCCAAATTTAGAATAATACTTGTCCACAAGCATATCCAATACTGAAGAAATTGAAAGTTACTCGACAGCTTAAAGTTGCGCTGACTAGCTTCTCATAGTGTTTTTCACTTGCACTCCCTTTTTCAAGTCACCTATTTCTTACGCCCGGTTACTTCTCTAAGGAAATGTTTTCTTAGTCTTGAATCCGACAAACTTTTGCTCAAAAACATTTTTCTCATTCCAAATACGTTCGTATCCCTTTTTTGATTTGTAATGTGTTTGTTTGAAAAGAAAGATGGCTTACGATTTACTTATTCAGATTATAGTTAGAGCGTTAAACTTGGTTACACCCTTCAATTGGCTTGCCCCCACAGGTGTCATGCGAGCATCCCACTATAGTTGTGTTAAGGCAATCTCGTGATCTATGCCCAATTCGGCAAAGATAATGATTGGTAAAGTGTCATTATCACTCAGGTATGTGTATTTGAGATGCTCCGGTAAAGGCTTCAGTTCTGGGATAGGGGATTCCTCCAATGATGGTTTTATCCTTGCTACTTCTCGTTCATTTAAAATTTAAATACTTGGAAATAGGGTCAGTTTTCATCACCGTGTGGACTTCTTCCATAATCAACTCACTCTCTTCTTCTTGCAATTTCTTCTCAAGTAGCTCCTAACAATTAGCACCGATATTGTCGATGTGCTAACAAATCTCCAAATCATCTAGAAATTTCAATGTGTTAAAGATATATAATTTGACTTGTTGATTGTCAACTCTGATAGTCAATTCTCCTTTTTGAACATCTCCAAATCAAATTTGCAGGGGCCTAAGATGATCGGTATTTCATTGTCAACTTCGTAATCCATAATTATTAAATTTGCAGGGAATATAAATTTATCAACTTGCACAAGAACGTCTTCGATCTTGCCTTTCGGGTACATTATGGATCGATCAGCTAGTTGCAAAGTCATAGTAGTAGGCCTCACCTTGCCAATACCTAGATTTTTAATGATGGACCGAGACATCAAGTTGATGTTGGCTCCTAGGTCATATAGCGCATGGCCATCTTCTTTCCCACAAATTGAGCATAATAAAGTGAAACTTCCAGGGTCTTTCATACTTGAAGGAATGCTATTCTTGAATAATGCACTACACTCTTGAGTGAGCGCAACCATTTCAAATTCACTCATCCTGTGCTTTTTGGTCAAGATGTCCTTTAGAAACTTCACATAGCTTGGCATTTTCTCGAGAGATTCAACCAAAGGGATATTTATATGTAGTTGTTTCAACATATCTAGGAATATCTTGAATTGTTGGCTATCACCTTTCTTCTTTAACCAATTGGGAAAAAAAGCTAGCACTTGCAAGATTTCTCTTGCTTTGTTTTTCTCTTTTGTTGCATCAAGAACTTGGGATGATGCTTCTAGGCTTGCTGTTTTTGGAGTTTTTATATTATCGAAGTTCAAATTGAAATTGATTGTGAGAAAACTTAATTAACATAGAAGCCTTAACGTGTCAGAAATATATGGAGAAATCAAGGTTTGGGGCAGATCAATGTCACATCCCTAAGCTTCAACATAAAAGTTAATTCTGGCTCACAACTTCTGTTCATCACACACATCTTGGTGGCCAGCCACACTGATCATATTTCTATGATGCATGAATGTTGTTGCCTTGAAAGCAAGGTTATTTCTATCTCTAGAAACACTTCTTACTTTGCTTAATGAGATCCACAACTACTTACCCTCTCAGGCAATTAGTTATAGCTACTTGACTCAATGAGTGATCATAGGCAAGCATTTAAATAATCATACCTTAAGCAAACAAGGCAAATTTTACATATTCAGCTTAGTTTATGGCCTTAACCTTCCCCCTCACCCCGTGAAGACTAGTTACTCATGATAAATGAGAAAGTGAAGATAAAGATGGAGAAGATGATGAAAATAGCCATGATAATATTAAGATAAAGATAAGAGTCATTGTCTACAAAATGAATAATCTCTTAGACAAAATGTAATATACAACAACAAATAGTAGTAAGGAAGTAAAGGGAAAGGCAATTGTCAGCAATTTCTTACTCCCAACAAATGGATGTCAGAGTTGTTGGTGATAAGGGTGGTTTTGTGAATGGAGAAGGCCCTCTCAGACTCTTGCTTCAGCAAAGTTCTGATGATGAATCGGGATGGAATTTGAAAGATGGAAGTTCTCTCATCAAAATCTCAAAGTCTCTCCATATAATCGGTTATGGGTGTCAAGGCTCTATTTATAGGGCTGTGCATTGACAATTGTGGGGATTCCCGCTCTGATTAGTTGTCATCGTCTAACACGATAGGTGATGATGTCAACACTGCAATCATGCTCAACATTATGGATGCTTGACAGAAGATCGGATGGTACAGGCTTCGAGATCTCGAGGCATGCGGTCAACTATTTGCTCTGGAAGATCAACACATGCGATAAATCTTGCGGTCAATTACAAAATAGACACTTTGGTGCAATATAACTTATGATATGCGGTTAGTAGGTGTTTTTAATGTACTTCAACACAAGTTTAATATTCATCATGAATTCTTAGTAGAATAACCACATATTCTTCTTATCTACCCCCATTATTCTAAGTAAAAGACTAGAATAACTTATATTCTACAAGTTATCATCAAGCATTGGATCCATTGTGCGTCTCCCCTCTCTAGTTGAACTCTTCTCCAGTCGTTGGTCAAACGAGCACATCGTTGTCTTGTCAATGATTGCACTATTGTTTCTATCAAGCTATTGTCGCCGTTTGTTGTGACGTGTCATGAGACTTTTATTTGGTGTAAAATTTAACTAATTTAGTTTGGTTTCTTGAAGATTCTTAAATACTAATTAAATTTTGGGTTCAAGTTATTGATGCCTATCATACTTGGATGTTAGACCAAAGTTTGGTGTGTCAAGAACCATCGTCCAACACTACCAAAGATCGATTTATATTTCAGCAAGATTTTTTGGGTAAGTTTTGGGATATTGTTGACATTTTTTGGTTCCACGGTAAGTATCGACTTAATTATTGACTTAATTATTGGTTTAGTTGTCTAGGAGGTTGGATTTGAAAGTTTAAAGTCGCTGCCCATTAGAATTAAATGAAGATTTTGGCAGTAGAGCTGTTGGGTCCTATTTATTTTGAACCTTTGATGTGGTTTTAAATCAAACAACTTGTCGAGTGAGAGTTGGAGTTGTTTAAGTTTATTGTTGGTTAATTTGGTGAATGGTTTCAGCCTGAAGACTTGAGTTTAAATTGTTTACTTTTATTGTAGGTTCTTATTCAGGATTGTGTTCGAGATTGTTTCGCTTGGATATATTTGCGCTTAATAACAAGGTAAGTGTCTTATTACCGATTTGTCTACGAGCCAAGCGCCTGAACTAAGTTATTGAAGTTAAGATCGAGCATATACCTGAAGGATCTCATACCGAGAGTTCCATAAGCGCGTTCGGATCGCTCCGATCTCATCATGATCGAAATACATACAATATACATTCAACACATACAATTATACAAACAAAGACTAATTAATGGCAAGCTACTAACAAAGATAAATAACAAGAAGACAGAGTTCGATACCAGTTAAAGAATATCTTCAATCTCCAGAACTCAAACGCAGTGGACCCTCCAAATGTTCTACCAACGCCCGACGGAAAACGTCGACTGCAGCAGCATGATCAACGCGAACTCATGACCTCAACAGGGACAACAACACCACTAATGAGCCCCGGGTATTCTTGCTGTGAAAACCCAAAGGGTGGCCATTGGTAAATTTAGTAGAGGACGAAGGAGAAATGAATCGTGTAGGTGATAAGTAAGTGGGAGAGAAAACAACGATATCGCATAGCAAAAGTGCTTATCGCATAGAGAAGCTACACGATCATGTAGGATATGCTGAATGATCGTTTAGGAAAAGGTTTACGATCATTTAGTTAAATCAGCACACTATACGATTATTTAGAGAAGCTATCCGATTGTGTAGGCGAGAGTGTGCGATCGTTTAGCGCGAGATGGACAATCATTTAGGCAGAGAAGTGACTATCGTATAGGTTCTCGATCGATCGTTTTCTTTCACCAACGCGCGCTTCACGAATTCTTTTGGGCGAAATAACGGATTATCGATTGTACTATTCAAAAAGATAATTTTTTTCATTTTAACTCATCGGTTACCATAACCGATGCTGTCCACTAATCCACGTCCAAACATGATATTAGGATTAATTATCATATACTTAATCAATTAATTAATTAATAAATATAATCATATTATATTTATATCCTATAGTTTGATATCACATATCTACTATAGTATTTTCTCCTTTACTTGATATGAATCATATTTATATCTAATTTCCTCCAAAATAATGTAACTCATACATTTAGCCAATTATATCATATATAATTAACCAGTTTAATTATATCATATATAATTGAATTTCCTCTTGTCAATTTAAACATTTCAAATTAACTCAAACACTGGTTCTCAACTTTATCCAAGCTGCCCAGGGATCGTAATGAACCTGTGGCTCGAAACTCCAATGGTATGTGAATAACTGACTAAACTCTTTAGCCACGAGATCCACCATCCGTTAACTGTCAAACATTCCACTAAAGACCAACAGCTGAACTCTTCTTACCATAGATATATTTTTGTGTCCATCGAATATAAACAATCATGTGTACGATGACCCTTCACAGATGCTCATAAGTACAGCTGGACCAAATTACCGTTTTGCCCCTGTAGTTATATCTCACTCCTTAAGTACCACTGATTTCTCTAATAAATAATACAACATAGTCCAACTATATGTGAACACCTCTCGGGCCAAGAGAAGATTCATGGCGCCACATCGTTCAAGCCCCGGAATTAGCCCTTAAGGGAGCCATCTATCTACTTACCCTTGCCTCGAGGAAGGAGTGAATTCCATCTTGTGCAGCTGAGTTCCCAGCTCCCAAATCAGACGAATCCTCAAAATAGTAGGTTTGAATCAGTGACCTGGCCACTCGCACCCATACAAATCAAAGGACCGCCCTCAATGGCAGGAGTTCTCAACTCACTCAGGATTAAGGTTATGTAACCCATGGTCATCCTAGTGAAGTGAAGTCTCAGTTATGAACGGTGTTATATAATGAGACGTTAACACTTCGTGGTCAGGTCTTATACAAACTCTTTGTATAGGACGCCCCCGCTCGCATGTCCCCAACACGAATGATCAGGATCAGACCATCTGTAACAAGTCACAACACTTGTAACTATTCCACAAAGTGGGCCTCGTCCGTAGCGTTACCAGGATAAGGTTTCCCTCTTTTATCCATATACTACAGACCATTTTGGTTACCACTCAAGACATGATTCACTTATATGTCACCACATACATGCTTGAGTCACATACAGATAACCAAGAATTTTATGTTTATTGGTTTGTGGTAAAGCAAATAAAACAAGTAAATGAGCAAAAAAAAAACAAGATGTGAAGTAAATATCATATATTAACAACACAAGCATTCGTACAAGCTGTTTACAAACTACAGGACACGAGACTTTAAGGCATCAACCCCAACAATACCAAGAAAGCATGCTATTGAATGTTATGGAATGATTTGCTATGCTTTAATGATTTAAGGATTAGGTGGCAATGTAGTAATCTATGAGCTATGATATTATAAACATGGTACGAGATCTTATGTTTGCATTTTTCATGTTGGATATGATCGCTATGATATTATAATTATCATTTATGGAATGAGTCCCATTGGTTGTTGATAACACCATAAAAGTGCTATTTTTCCTTTCTTAATTCGGCTCTTCCGAGGATTTTACATGTTTATTATGCTATTTTGTAGGTAATGGGGTAACTAAGAGACAATATGGACCATTGAGGAAGAAAACAGGACAAAAAAGAGTCAAAACGAAGCTCTAGAATATCAACTTTGAAAAGTAAGAGAAAAGTACTCCAATGTGCCCCTGGCCGAGCGAAGGTACACATGCCATGCATTACACTTGGCGCTCAAAGGCAGTAGCGTGTGAATGTAGGGAGTGTCACGGCACTACCCTAGAGTGTTGTAGAGCTTTGGACATTAATAGAAGACTAGCTCTACTTTTGCATTTAAACGAAGGAGTGCACCTCGTAGCGTCCCTGTGTTGGCGCTTGGCCGATTCCATATATATGCAGTATTTTTTTTAAAGCAAAGAGGGGGATTCGATTTTCGAAGCCACCACACAATTTTTTCTATATTTCTCACCTTTCAGTTCTTTTCTTGCTTATTTGATTAATCTTTGACATTCTATGTGTTGCTAAGGTACGTTATTTTCTAGCTTAGGATAGGATTGAAACTTATCGATTCTTGGTTGTAAGGCTTGATTAGACTTCTTGTTGCTATTGTAATTTTATTATTCTTGAACAATTTTAACTTTTATGCTTAAGAAACAATTATAACTTGATAACCCCATTATGATTTTCTTTGATTGCTATAAATGAATGCATCTTTGTATGTGAATCTCATTAGGGCATAGAGTGTTGCATGGTGTTTAATTTTCAAGTTATTTAGGGAAACTCTTATTTGTTAATTGCATGACTTGCCTAATTCAAGAACTAAATCGATTAGTTAAATGGCTTTCCAATTTCCAATTGTCTTGGCTAGATACCTAGGCTTAATGCGTATGTAAAATTAATATGGGCACTTGAACCCAATTAGTTAAGCATATAGAATGATTCAGAAATCAAGTAGTATGTAGGCCGTTTAGCTATGGTCTTCCATGTAAATGAGCCAAGAATAAAATTTAGCATGCAAGTCCTCTTCGTGTTCTATGAGCAACCAAGTAGATGAGTGGATTCTGACTTTCTAAGCTAGGATTCTTTAGATTGAATTAAATTCATTTTAAATTACGCATTTAATTTCATGCCATTTAAATTCGTTGCCATCAAAACAATTCTCAAAACCCCCCTGTGACCATCTGAATTCAATTGTTAGCAAAAATTCTCAGATTCCTTGAGGAGACGACCTAGTCTTTCCACTCATACTACATTTTAGTATTGGTAGTAAAGATTGGATTTTATAAATTTTATTTGAATAGTGAGCGTTTATGAGCGACAGTAAATTCGACCAAACAAATTGGCACCGTCGTCGAGGAATCTAGAAAAATTTTAGACAATTATTGAATTCGATTAGTTTGCATGATTTTCTTTTGTGTATGACCCATTCCCTTATAAGTCATAGGCTTCATTGTTTTGCAGATATAGATAGGGAGGAGCGGCAACTCAAAAGAGAAAGAAGAAAAAGACTAGAGGAGAATACAACACTCAATTAGACTAAGAAGTTGAAAAGGACATTTAGGAGTATAAAGAGGAGGAAACTGAGCACTTAGAGCCTAAGGCAGACATGAGGGATGCCCAGAGTGCACATCGAGGCAGTTGGTTGAGCCCGACTTGACACAATAGCCATTGTGTATTGTTTAACTAGAGACCACTGTTCTGTTTGAGCTTAAGTCAGGCCTAATTCATCTGCTACCACAGTTCGTTGGAAGTCCAAGAGATGACCCAAACAAATATTTGAAGAGCTTTCATGTGGTGTGCAAGGGTATGAGGCCCCATGAAATTATTGAAGAGCAATTAAATCTAAGGGCTTTTTCATTATTTTTTAAGCAAGAAGCAAAAGACTAGCTATACTACCAACCTCCGGGGTCTATCAGAACGTGGGTCGAGTTGAAAAAGAGGTCTTTGGAAAAATTCATTCTTGCTTCCAGAGCCAATAGCATAAGGAAAGAGATTTATGGGTTCACTCAAGGTGTTAGAGAGCCTCTATATGAGTACTTAGACCGTTACAAGGGATTGTGTGCAAGTTTCCCACACCACAAGATTTCAAACCAACTTCTCATCCAGTACTTCTATGAGGGGTTTCTCTCCCAAGATCGGAGCGCTATCAATGCTGCAGTTGGTGGAACATTAGCTGAAAAGACTCCCACTGAGGCCAGACTACTAATTTCGATGATGGCTAAAAACTCTTAACACTTCAGGATGCAATCTCACACCATCATGGTCAGTACTCAAGAGGTAAGTGAACTTAAATCTCAAATATCTCATCTTACTTCTCTTGTACAATACGTATGCCTTGCTCAACTGCAACTTTAAGCTTTTATGGAAGAACTAAACAATGTTGGCAACCAGGGAGGAAGAAGGTATGAACCTAATAGTAGCTCGTAAAATCAAGGATGGCGAGACCACTAAAACTTCTGCTAGGGAGGAAGGCCAACTGAATATCTGAAGGGTATACCATTTGAGGACATTGTAAGGTCATTGGTAGAGAATTGTAGGACATTTGAGCAGCAGACAATGACTTTCAAGAAAGAGAGCTCACTGTTCCAACAGGAGATAAGAGTGGGAATTCAAAATTGGAGAATTAGAATGGTAAGCTCTCTACTCAGCTTGAGCACCAGGTAAAGAATGTAAGTGGTAACTGCTCTGGGTCCTTTTGAATCTATTTATATGTTGATTAAAAAAGAATTCAACGAAGTGTTTGGTCTAGACGATGAGTCGAAGGAAGAAGAAACAGAGCCCATACTACTTAAGAGACTTCGAGCAAGAACTATTCACTATGATCGATCTAGAAGTCTCAGTAGCACCCATGTAGCTCTCTTTCCATGCAGATTTCTCAGTCTTAAGAGAAGTGAGAACAAGAAAGATGTGAATGACGAAACTCTTGGACTTGTGCCTACCTACTTTCTTGAGATAAGCAATGTTCAAATGGGTCAAAAAGGAGGAAGAGCCTTGTTAGAGTTAAATAACACGCAGTGGAAGTATCAAGGATCCATAAGAATTTTAATTCACTAATTTTGGCAAAAACTAAAGTATGTTGTTCATAAAAATGTTTTTTCAGAACATACCCTTGAAGAACTCTTCAAGAAAATCGCTATTCAGCTACTGTCTTTACTTAATATCAACGTGAACCACCCCAAAGCCTTCCCTACTATGCTCTTTGAGCTTTAGGCAGAATTGTGGGACTCAAGAACAGCTCGTAGATGTGGAGAAACAAGGGAAGTTCACAGTAGCAAATTGAAAAAGACAATTTCTTCTTCACCATGATTTTTCTCACAAAATTTTGTATCCTTCTCCCTCTCTAACAACTACAATCTTATTTATATATCAAGATGAACATGCAAAGAGATGGAGTGCATGGCTTGCTCATGCTTGGAGAATCAAGGTAGAGAAGATCATGGTTTGTGTGTGAGCATAAAGATGACGATAATGGAAAAAAACTTTTTCCACTTTGTGCCATGCAAAACGATTTTTCCATTTTCCAAAAAATGACTTTTAAATCATTTTAATTTAAAATTTGATTTTCTTAAATTAATTTCATAAATTAATTTTAAAAAATTAATTAATTTAAAATCAAATATTAAATTAATTTTTGAACAATAATCATCTTTATATATTTAAATCATATTTAAATATTTATTCTCTTGTTCCATTTAATTTGAATGTTTCAAATTAATTTCTCAAGCTACCCTAAAGCTTACCCATTTAGTAGGTGGACACTGCAGACCTACAAATCATGGGCTCCAACGATTCGAGATTAATTGGCTAAACTCATTAGACCGATCTAACCCCCATTCGTTAACTAATGGGTGATTCCACTAAAGCCCATAGCTGAACTCCCCTCACTGTATATATATATTATGTCCACTCGATATAACCATGATTAGTAAGTTAACCCTTCCCAAGTTGCTTGTAATAACGGTTGGGTCGAATCTCTATTTTACCCCAGAGATTACCTCTTGTTCCTTAAGTTCCACTGGTCCCCTAATGAACAATTGACTTATGATCCAATCAACAAATCGAATCCCTCTCAGGCCAATGAGAGGGTGAGGCATCTTGTTCAAGACCCAGAATCAACACTTAAAGGGAACAACCTCTCTACTAACCCTAATCGGTTAGGAATGAATTCCCTCTTGCACCCTATGTTCCCAGCTATTCATCCGGTGTTATCCCAAAATTGTAAGCTTATTGAGCAGAGGCAATTGGTCTACTCTCACCGTTTGCAGATCAAAAGATAATCCCAAACAAACAGAAGTTCATAGTTAGCTCAGGATTAAGGTTAAGTTACCTAGGTCATCACTTTGAAATTGTCAATCTTAAACAGTAAACAGCATTATAAAGTAAGAGTGACAAGTTTCATGGTCCAATCTTGCACAAAACTCATTTGCACAGGACACCCCCACTCCCATGTCCCAACATGCACTAATTAGGATCACTTTATATGTAGCACTTTAAAACACTTTGTAATAACTACAGAGTAGGCCACATCCAATAGTGTTAACATAATAAGGTACCCAACCTTATTCATATACTATAGATCTTTTTGACTATTTACTCGAACCTGACCTACTTGTATGTCTCCACATAAAGTTCAAGTACTCATATAATAGTCAAGGAACTTAGGTTTATTGGATTTCTATAAAATAATATATTCAACAACTTTATTGAATTCTCAGAATAAGTTCTAATGTTTACAAACCACGAGTTTTAGGACATAAAACCCAGCAAGCCTAATCTTGAGAACACAGTGACAATTTTGCCAGGTAATCTTCCAGAGAAGCGAGGATCCATGTATGTTAGCTTTGCCTTGGAAAATAGGTAAGAAGAAGATTAAGAATATCATGTAAGATCTTGGAGCTTTTGTGAATTTGATGCCTACCTCCATCTTTTATAGCTTAAACTTAAAAATTTGCAAAGTCCTAAAATTATAATTCAGTTGGCAGACCATTCTTTGATTAAGCCTTTAGGAGTAGTTAGAGATGTAATTGTAAATGTTGATGGATTTCTCTTCCCTTCTCACTTTTATGTTTTGAATGTTAGTGCAAATGCTTCTTCTGATTGGAAATTTGTTATGTTAGAAAGACCCTTCCTTAACACCGCCAAGGCCCATATAGATGTTGAGGAAGGGTTAATTTCCATTGAGTGATGTGGAAAGTCCAAGATGTTCACCATGTTTGATGTAGATGCCTTTATTAATCATTTTTCTTACAATGAGATTTTACCCTCGCATGATAGTTTGCAATCCAGCGCTTCACAGACAGGTGATGGAGGGGTGTTAATCATCTCTGTGAAAGAGTTAGAAAACATACAGTAGAAGAAAAATGGATCATTAAGGATTCTAATTCATTAATTTTGGCTTTGAATCAAGCATGCTCATAAACTAACGAGAGGGTTTCAAGTCATACCTTTGAAGAAACACTTTAATCTTGAATCTCAGTAGCAATCTTCTTCCATTCAACTTGTGAACCACCACAAGACCTTCCCTACTATCCTCTAGGTGTCTTGGATTGAGTTGTGGGACTCAAATAAGTTTAAATTCAGGGAAATTTGAGGAAATGACATTGGTTTACAATAGCCTAAAAAACTCTTCTTCAGCATTAGATATCACCAGTTTGCCTACCTGATTTCCACTTCAATCTTCTTTATTTATTGCATGACAATCATGAAAAACCTTCTCTTGTATGAATTACAGCTCCAACTTTGAAGATTGACTTAAATTGATAATGGAATTGTGAGTAAGAAGGTGACTCACCTTCTTACTTGAAAGTGGGAAAATCCCTAATTGGGATTTTTAAATTTTTCTTTATTTTCTTTTTAATTTGAAATTCTTTTTCAAATTAAATCTTAATTTTAGTTTTTAATATATAATTAAAATTAAAAATTATATTAATTTTATAAAAAATAATTCAAAATTAATTTTTCTAAAAAAATTAATAATAAATAATTAATTAAACAATTTAATTAATTCAATTAAATTAGTATCCAATATTAAATTATTTATCATCAATTCCATTATCATGAATCCTTATTCATGAATTTAATATTTAGATCATATTTAAATATTAATTGATTCTCCAATTTTGTTTAATTCTAAAATTAAACGCGTAATTATATCACATATAATTACTGATTCTCTTAATTATGATTTAAACGTTTCAAATCAACTTATCACACTACTCAAAGCCTAATTCATTTGTGAGCTAGTAGGAGGATCTTGTGGACCAACAGATCATGGACTCCAACGATTCGGGATTAATTGGCTAAACTCTTTACACCAAATTAACCCTCATTCGTTAATTACCAGGTCACCCCATTAAAGCCTGTAGTTGCACTCCCCTAACTGTAGATATATTTTGTCCACTCGATATAAGCATGATTAGTAAGTTAACCCTTCACAGGTTGTTTGTAATAACGGTTGGGTCAAAACACTGTTTTACCTTTGAGATTACCTCTTGTTCCTTAAGTCCAACTAATCCTTTAACGAACAATATGTTTGTGTATGATTTGATCATCAAACCAAGTCCCTCTTGGGCTAATGAGAGGGCGGACCCCTTGTTCAAGACCTGGAGTCAACACTTAAAAGGACAACCTCTCTACTATCCCTAAAAGTGGGTATGAGTGAATTCCATCTTGCACCCTATGTCCCCAACAATCTACTCGATCTTATCCCTGAAATGGGAGACTTATTGAGCTGGCGTTGTTGAGCAAACCCTCACCTATGTAAATCTAAGGATAATACCGAATAAATAGGAGTTCAGAGTTAGCTCAGGATTAAGGTCAAGTTACCTAGGTTATCGCTTTGAAATAGTCATTCTTAAACAGTAAACAACGTTATAAAGTAAGAATGACTTATTTTGTGGTCCAATCTTGTGCAAACTCATTGCACAGGACGCCCTCACTCTTCATCTCATCACATGTACGAATTAGGATCACTTTGTTTGTAGCACTTTACAACTCCTTGTAATAACTACAGAGTGGGCCGCATCTGATACTGTTACCAGAATAAGGCATCCAACCTTATTCATATACTATAGATCATTTTGACTATTTACTTGAACCTGATTCACTTTTATGTCTCCACATAAAGTTCAAGTACTCATGTAATAGTCATCTTTTAGTTTATTGGATTTATTTCTAAAACGAAATAAGCAATTCATATATTCAATAATTTTCAGAATAAGTTTTATTTTTTATAAACCACGAGTTTTAGGACATAAAACCCATCACTCTAATCCCGGATGATCAAGCCGAATGCGGCTGAGCAATCGACCTTAAATATTCGTGCTTTCTATAGGTAGCCAGGCATTTAAAATTTTATCGCTTTCCCTTTGTTTTCAATTTTTTGTGTAGCTTCTTTGTTTTTCTCTTTTTAGTTTATTTAGAAAATTTTGTTTGCAGAATATCATTTGAGGCTGAATCTTGAAGCAAGCTCATCTCTCCCTTTAGCATGCACAAATTAAGGGGAGTTTCTCTATTCCATTTCAATTTGTTCCCTGGTTTTATACATTAGAGACAATGTATGTTTTGAAAATTGGGGGTGATTTGGGTATCACTTGCTTGTGTGTTGGTATATATCGGGCAGTCCTTCGGCATCTGAGCTCAGACTTTTGTGATTTTGTATGCCTATTTTCTATTTTGCTTGTGCCCATTATTAGGACAGTTAATGATACGCTCATTTAGGATCTTGCATGTTTTAGATAATGTAGGAAGATTTTTTGGATAAGTTTTAGGAAAAAAAAATTTCTATCTCTCATCCACACATATGTTCTTTGCGTGCCTATCCCAGGTCTTTTGCATGTTTAGAGTAGCGTTATAGGGCTTAGGTGTTTGTCGTCACTCTTAAAGGCCTTATAAGATTAAACTCTCCTAAACATCAATTTAGTAATGCATGTAGAAGAAATTAACCAACCAATTTTTCCACTTATCTAAAAGAAAAAGAGAGAAGAAAAAGCAAGAGAAAAAGGAAGACAATAAAAGCAATATGAAAAAAATGAAAAAAAAATATAGAGAGAGGAAAGAACAAAAAGAAGAAAAGAGTGAGTTCATATGAGAGGTATTACAATGAGGATTTTCATAATCATGAAGGTGAATTTGGTCTTAGGATGAGCCTAAGACAAAGTTGATTGAGAAGGATTTCTCTATACTCAGGGGGAGCTTGAGTTATTATTCAACGAGAAGGGAGTTCTCAAGACATAGGGGAGTCTAAGTTCACACGTGAAGAGATTTCACAAGTAAAAGGAAAGATATCTTCAAGTGAGAAGGAGTCTCAAACGTTTAGATAGAGTCTAAAAATGACAGCACTAATAGTTAAATACTTAGGGGGAGCTTAAGTTCGGGTGAGAGGGTGTCTCACATCTAAGGGGAGCCTAGGTAATTAGCTAAGTTAGCCTTTACATATGGATCTGTAATCTTTGCTATTTACAGAAAAATTCAACCGTTGTAATTGCTTGACTTTTATGTAGTAGTAGATTATTTTTCCTAGACACACTGACTCTCAGACGTAGGTAGTTGATCACCAAACTAGGTTACCAACTTCTGTGTGATCATGCTTGAATTACTAACTATTACTTTGCTATTGTTCCTAACTTTCCTAGGACGTCTTGTGTGATAAACAATATATTATAAACAGTTGATCTCTAACTTTGGTAGTATCACAATTCTTTGTTAGGTAGTTGATCTCTAACTTTGCTAGGTAGTTGATCTCTAACTTTGCTAGTAATTTTACTTTAAATAAAATAATATAAGAAAATATATTTTAATAAACAATATATTATGTAATAAGTGAAAAAATAGATAAAAATATGATAGGTTAATAAAGAATACTAAAAAAGCTTTATAAATAT
This sequence comes from Benincasa hispida, assembly GCF_027475165.1. NCBI lineage: Eukaryota > Viridiplantae > Streptophyta > Magnoliopsida > Cucurbitales > Cucurbitaceae > Benincasa > Benincasa hispida. The sequence goes on from NC_143482.1 coordinate 33,053,139, forward strand.
GATATGTTAATAATGAATTAAGTAAAAAAAATTAATCACAATAAATAGTTTAAATATTATAAATAATCAATAATGAATGATCAAATTAAAATTAATTTCAATAAATACATATTTGATTACAAAAAATAATAATCAATTATTATTATTGAATAAAGAAATTTTGTAGTAACTAAATTTAACTAATAGTAGTTTACAAATTAAATATATTTAAGATACTGTTAGCTAATTAGTTCATAATTTATGTAAATAAGAAAAAATTTTATTGTAAAAATAAATTAAGTAAACATTTAAATGAATCATTATCGATTTACTAAAATAAATGTTGACATTAAATTTCTTAAATTAATAATAATTAATTGATTAATTAAATATATTAAAAATAAACTTATATACAAGATAAAAAAAATAAGAAAATGGAGGGAAAAGAGAAATCACACCATTTTGGAAGGGAAAAGGATGTCTGGGAATAGAGACAAAGTGTTGAAAAATGTGAAAGAAATATGAAATTTGTATATCTGTGTCAATTCTCATCGAGAAAACTTTCTAACCAAACGACCCCTTAATGAAAAGGTGAAAGGAATGTGATGGTTCGAGTTCTAAAAATTTGAAATAGACGGATAAAAATAAAATATATGTATATATAAAATAACAATCATGGGATGGATCTTTTAAAGATGGTGAAATAGTTGAATAAAAAGTAGAAAAATAACACAGAGAGAGGTTGGTCAGGGAGGAGAAAAGAGAAATGAAAGTTGAGGAGGGAGAAAGAGAGAAAAAGTAATTAAAAAAATAGCACAATAAGAGAAAATAAATGGTGAATGCTAATTCATGAGTAAAGAGAATGGAGTGGGTGGTAAGAAAATTTATATTACCCTTCCCTTTCATCCACACTAGAAATTTGTGACCTCCACACTATTTTTTAATATAATTGGATTAGATGAATTTGAACTATAAAATTCACGATTTCTAGCACATTCGTATACTAATTGAACTATACTCAAATTGACAAACTCTATATTACTTTTAAAGTCATGTTAAAATGACAAATAATAAATGAAGGCCTCAATATGAAAAAAAAAATCATACTACTGGGTCACTCCACTAAAGCATGTAGTTGCATTCCCCTGACTGTAGATATATTATGTCTACTCGATATAACCATGATTAGTAGGTTAATCCTTCACAAGTTGTTTGTAATAACGGCTGGGTCAAAAGACTGTTTTACCCCCGAGATTACCTCTTGTTCCTTAAGTCTCACTGATCCTCTAATGAACAATATGTTTGTGTGTGATCTGATCATCAAACCAAATCCCTCTCGAACCAATGAGAGGGTGGACCCCTTGTTCAATACCTGGAGTCAACACTTAAAGGAATAACCTCTCTACGATCCCTAAAAGTGGGTAGGAGTGAATTCCATCTTCCACCCTATGTCCCCAACAATCTACACAGTCTTACCCCTGAAATGGGAGCCTTATTGAGCCGGCGTTGTTGAGCCAACCCTTATCTATGCAAATCTAAGGATAATCCCGAATAAACAGAAGTTCATAGTTAGCTCATGATTAAGGTCAAGTTACCTAGGTCATCATTTTGGAATAGTCATTCTTAAACAGTAAACAACGTTATAAAGTAAGAGTGACTTATTTCGTTATCCAATCTTATGCAAACTCATTGCACAGGATACCCCTACTCTTCATATCACATGTACGAATTAGGATCACTTTGTTTGTAGCACTTTACAACTCCTTGTAACAACTATAGAGTGGGCCAAATCCGATAATATTACCAGAATAAGGCACCCAACCTTATTCATATAATATAGATCATTTTGACTATTTACTCGAACCTGATCTACTTTTATGTCTCCACATAAAGTTCAAGTGCTCATGTAGTATTCATGGATGTTTTAGTTTATTGGATTTATTTCTAAAACGAAATAAGCAATTCATATATGCAATAACAACTTTATTGAATTTTCGGAATAAGTTTTATTGTTTACAAACCACAAGTTTTAGGACTAAAACCCAACAATCTGATCTCGGATGATCAAGCCAAATGTGGCCGAGCAATCAACCTTAAATATTTGTGCTTCCTAGAGGCAGCCAGGTGTTTAAAATTTTTTCGCTTTCCCTTTGTTTTCAAATTTTAGTGTAGCTACCTTGTTTTTCTCTTTTTAGCTTATCTGGGAAACTTTGTTTGCAGAATATCATTTGAGGCTGAATCTTGAAGCAAGCTCATCTCTCCCATCTGCATGCACAAATTAAGGGGAGTTTCTCTATTCTCCTTCAATTTGTTCCCTACTTTTATACATTGGAGACAATATAGGTTTTGAAAATTGGGGGTGGTTTGGGTATTGCTTGCTTGTGTGATGGTACATATCAGGCAGTCCTTGGGCATCTGAGCTCAGACTTTTGTGATTTTGCATGCCTGTTTACTTTGTTGCTTGTGCCCATTATTAGGATAGTTAATGATACGATCATTTAGGATCTTGCATGTTTGAGATAATGTACGAAGAAAATAAGCATGAGTTTTTAGCCCTTTGAAAAAAAAATCTTCTATCTCTCATGCACACATATGTTCTTTGCATGCCTATCCTAGGTCTTTTGAATGCTTAGAGTAACATTATAGGGCTTAGGTGTTTGTCGTCACCCTGAAAGACCTTATGAGATTAAATTCTCTTAAACATCAATTTAGTAATGCATGTAGAAGAAATTAACCAACAAATTTTTCCACTTATCTAAAAGAAAAAGAGAGAAGAAAAAGCAAGAGTAAAAGGAAAGCAATAAAAACGATATGAAAAAGATGGGAAAAAATATAGAGAAAGGAAAGAACAAAAAGAAGAAAAGAGTGAATTCATATGAGAGGTATTACAATGAGGGTTTTCATAATCACGAAGGTTAGTTTGCTAGGTAGTTGATCTCTAACTTTGCTAGGTAGTTGCTAGGTATAGTATCACCAAACTTTGCTAGGTAATTGATCTCTAACTTTGCTAGTAATTTTAATTTAAATCAAATAATATAAGAAAATATATTTTAATAAACAATATATTATGTAATAAGTGAAAAAAGAGATAAAAATATGATAGGTTATGTAAAACCCAAACCCTAATTACTTTAAGTAAGAGTAAGTAGTGTGATGTCTTATAATTAATTAAATGAAGCGATGTTTTAAGAGGGATAGAGGATAGAAGCAAGAAGAAATAAGCTTTTGTGTAGCTAAGTGTAAACCCCGAATTCTAAGCTTCCTAAACAAGCATGTTTAGCCAAAGGAATGATATATTAAATATCTAATAAGTGAGAATCCATGTTATTTATAGACGTTGTGGAGAAAGGAAAAGAAAAACATATTAAATAAGGAAACTCACTTATTGGTTTGGCTGGAGGCACTAAATATGGGGTGACGTGGCGGTTAATCCTTGAACTCGCGAGTCGGCAGGAAGATTAAAAGGCAGAGGAAATTCGAAAGTTTGGTTTCGGCAATCTAAATGAGCAAATTTAGTGAAATTGGTGCCACTTGAAAGTTGGGAGAATCTAGTTTTCGAGGTTGTCTTGCTGAAGAAAGATTGAAAGGGAAGAAGAACAAAAAGTAAGGAAATGGCAGAAGAGGTAGAATCTCGGGTTAATCAGGGCTCGAGGTAAATTTTGAAAGCTCTAGGCCAAATCATAAGGAATTTTTTGCTGCACTTTTAAGGTAAGGAAGTAACTCAATGATCAACATGTTTGTAGAAGAAAGTTTCTTCAAAAGAGGTATGGATTTTGGGTTATAACTTTTTGAATTTGTAACAGAGAATCTGTGCATAAGCAGACAGCTGCTTGGAAAAACAAGCAAACAGCTTACCGTGGAGAGTTATAGCAAGGTATAGAGAATGAGGATCTCGCTTATGAAGAAAATCTCGCTAGAAATTGGGTTGAATCTCGCTGGTAAGGTGAGTATCGCTAGGATGAAAGTTTGCCAGGAAAAGCTTGATCTCGCTCATGAGGATATCGTTCATGAGAATGGATTCACTCAGAATGGTTGTCTCACTAGCAATGTGTTTTATTGAAGAAAGTTCTATTAGTAAATGAACTATTTGAGGTATTTTGCTAGGAATTCTAAGTAGTTTAACCGGGAATTATATCCTTTCAGGCCAAGAAGAGCTAGAAGAGGCGTATAACCGGTTAAGAGGTCAACGAGTAGTGAGTGACTATATGATGATTTAATATTTTAATGATTTAGAAACCATGATTTCCTTGAAGTTATTTCTCATGCTAAGTGTTTATATGAAGTGCCAAGAAACCTATGTTTGAAACTATTTCTCATGCTAAGTAAGGCATGTTTTCCATGGAAATTGACATGACTTAAGTATGTTATCTTGTCCAAATACTTTCAGCAAGTTTTAGTAACTCCATTTTCATGATGAACCAGAATGAAGATTTGAGCACTCAGCATTAGTGTTCAACTTAATGTTTATGACTAGTTATATGACGGATACTGAATGACAATGAGAAGGTATCCTAAGGGTACTGAAGGACGGTGAGAAGGTATCCTAAGGGTACTGAAGGACGGTGAGAAGGTATCCTAAGGGTACTGAAGGACAATGAGAAGGTATCCTAGTTAAGTACCTAAGGTACGATGGTACTCAGTTATAACCACTTGCACATAGGTAATACGACGTTGAGGGATTGAGCAAAAGGGTTCTCCCCGACTAAGGTTGACGTTGAGGGTTAGATCTAGTAGTTCACTTTCAACTAAGGATAAAGGCAATCATATCTTCTCCTAGGCTAGAAGAATAGTTTGGAATTGCTAATGCTTATGTATCAACGCATGATGTTTACTAATGTATGAGTTTTTCAAGTATGTTTTCCATATCTAACACATGCTAATAGTTTTACAAGCTAGTTCAACATGATTTGAGCCAACTTATTTTACAAAGTATGAAGCATGCGTTAGAGTTAAAGCTAACGTTGAATGAAGCTTGATGTACTATGTTTTAAATACCTAAGGTTATCAAAGTACATGCATTGGTATTCCTAAACATAATGAAAAGGGATACTGAAGGTAGGGAAGGTATCCTAAAGAGTTTTCTATGCTATATTTGAGAGTTATTCTTTTAATGCTCTTCGAGGACTTGATAGCTTAAGTGAGTCGGATACTGATGGTAAGGAAGGTATCTGAATAAATATACCTAAGGAGTTGACAGTACATAGAAAACTCCATGTGCACGTAGGCAAGTCTAAATGAGAGGCCAAAGTATGGGTCTCTTGGCTGATAATAGACGTTAAGAGCTAGAGTGATGTATGCTCGTTCTCAACTAGGGAATAATGATGTTTAATGGAGTTTAAGTGTTGTTATCAATGTTTATGTTTAAAGGAAGTTGCTTGAGATGCCCATCGGTATATTTAAAGAGATCGACGTAGGGATCTCCCCTAGCCATAGTTCAGTATGAACAGGTCGAAGTAGAGGTCTCATCTGGCCATGGCTAGACATTGGGAATTAGAGCAATGAATGTTCATTCTCAACTAAGATTCAGGTTTCTGATACAATGGTTTTAAAGGTTTTATGTACACGTTTGCTTTGTATATTTTAGTTTCAGTATTATGTTTTCAAGTTTTCAGTTTAAGCATGAGATTTATGTTTTATTAAGTCACTCACTAGGCTTCTAGCTCACGTTTTCAAATGTTTTCCTTTTCAGGTTCCCAAAGGACTATTCTGCTGCTGCTCTGCCACTCAAAGGAACAGGTTGAAGGAAGCGTAATTGAAGACCTGTAATAGTTAGTATACATGTGTCTGTCTAGTGACTAGTATTCTAGATGGGGCTTACTAAGTTGTAATATTCATGTACGAACAATGCTGTAAAACCCTGTAAAGTAAATGTGTTAAGTTCTGAGTTAATATGTATGTATTCAGGGTTTGAGCAATATTTAACAGGTGAGATAGGCAGTAAATGCCAGTGAAAGGGTTGGTAACTGCTGCAGTCACCATTTCATCCCCGTTAGGAGGGTAATCTGGTGCAGGGTGTGACAGGTTAATAAAGAATACTAAATTTTTTTTATAAATATGATATGTTAATAATAAATTAAGTATTAAAACTAATCACAATAAATAGTTAACATATTATAAATAATCAATAATGATCATAATAAAGGATCTAATTAAAATTAATTTCAATAAACAATTATTTGATTACAAAAAAATAATAATCAATTATTATTATTGAAAAACGAAATTTTGTAGTAACTAAATTTAACTAATAGTAGTTTACTAATTAAATATATTTAAGATACTATTAGCTAATTGGTTCATAATTTATGTAAATAAGAAAAAATTTTATTGTAAAAAAAAATTAAGTAAATATTTTAATGAATCATTATTGATTTACTAAAATAAATATTAATATTAAATTTCTTAAATTATTAATAATTAATTGATTAATTAACTATATTAAAAATAAACTTATATACAAAATAAAAAAACATAAGAAGTTGGAGGGAAAAGAGAAATCACACCATTTTGGAATAGAAAATAAATCCTCATATGTGGAAAATAGGATGTTTAGGAATAGAGACAAAGTGTTGAAAAATGTGAAGAAAATATGGAATTTGCATGTATGTGTCAATTCTCATTGATAAAACTTTCTAATCAAACGACCCCTTAATGAAAAAGGTTAAAGGAATGTGATGGTTCGAGTTGTAAAAATTGGAAATAGATGGATAAAAATAAAATATATGTATATATAAAATAACAATCATGGGATGGATCTTTTAAAGAAGGTGAAATAGTAGAATAAAAAGTAGAAAAATAACACAGAGAAGTTGGTCAGGTAGGAGAAACAAAAGAGAAATGAAATTTGAAAAGGAAGAAAATGAAAGATCAAAGAAGGGAGAAAGAGAGATAAAAATAATTAAAAACATAACACAATAAGGGAAAATAAATGGTGAATGGTAATTCATGAAGAGAGAGAATGGGGTCGGTGGTAATAAGATTTCTAGTACCCTTCCATTTCTTTCACACTAGAAATTTGTGAGCTCCACACTATTTTTCAATAAAGTTAGATTACATAAATTTGAACTACAAACTCCATGATTGCTACACACTCGTATACCAATTGAATTATGTTCGATTTGACAAACTCTATATTATTTTTAAAAGCATGATAAAATGACCAATAATAAATGAAGGCCGTAATATGAAAAAATCTTCATACTACTACGCTTCAGTATTAGAATGTTTTTTTATGTTATTTTTAAAAGCATGTTGATGTGGCAAATAATAAATAAAGTTAATATGAAAACTTTTTCATAATAATACTAGTACTAGAAAATGGAAATATTTTCATGCCCTCACGAAGAATTGAGAGCGAAATGTTACTTTGATTAGAAAGTGGATTAGGTAGAAAGAGATGAAGATAGTATTTTTATTAATAGAAGGAAAATATTTAGGTACATCTCGGATAACATCCATCTTTGTGCATCCCACCAAATTGTTCAATCATAATTTTTCATGTGATGAATTCTTTCTTATTTTTTTATATATTTTAATTCACATATTATGTGTGTAATGATAGTAGGACCAAAGTATTACTCTTAAAAGAATAAACCAAATATAATTATTAAATAGCGTTAAAGAACATGTGGTGTGGTACCATTTGAGAGAGAATTGACCATTCAATTCATAACCAAAGGCTACTTGAATTTTGGAAAATAAACAAAATGATGGGCAATAAAATGGGAAAAGAAAAGGAAGTTATTTTATTTAAATTGGAGGAAGAATACAAAAGTACCTGATAATTTGAGAAGAAATGGAAAGTAAAAATGTGAGAATTTGGATTAATTTTTTTTTTTTTTTTAAAAATTAGAAATCTGAAATTAGCTTAATAATTTCTTTTTGAAAGTAATTATTTATGATTCATGACATGATTAATGAAATTTCATGTTGGGTAAAAGCTGTGTGATCAATATAAATTTTGTGAGTTGTTTATTATTACTTAGCTAAGTATAGTAAAATTTCACAAATTTATAATTATGTATGATTTTTGAGAAATTGTCATGTGATTTTACATGTATTTTTTTTTTTTTTTTTTATAAATTTCCAGTAAATTCATGTTTTCCCAGTTGAAGTTTATAAAATATTTGAGATGGTTTGTGATTAGTATGTTTTATGTTATTCAAGAAATGTCCAAATTTTATGTAATGTGTTTATATATAGAAAAACTATGCTTCTGATTTTTTCTTTTTAGAGTGAGCATGTTTAGAATGATTAGGAGTTATGAGATTTATGTTTTTTGTGTAAAATGGTAAGGGCTCTATTCCTTGATAAACATAAAAAATGGAGCTCTATGTGCACGTAATTTTAAACTAATTAAAAGGATAATTTTGAAAACTTTTGTTTTGAAAGTTTAAGGGTATCAATAATACTTTTGAAACTTCAAAGTATTTTTTAAACAAATTAGTAATAATTTTCATAAAAAATTAATGGATAAAACTATTTTTAAAGGGACTGTTATTAAATATAGAAAAATGAACTAAAATATTTATAAAATATAACAAAATTTTAGAATTATCAAAGTTAGATGCACCACACTAATAGACTTCTATTAGTGTCTATCAGTGACATTGATAGACACTGATAGAAGTCTATCAATGTCAATCAACATATATTATTGATAGCTCTAAAATTTTGCTACATCTTGTAAATATTTTCAACAGTTTTACCATTTAAAATAATTTTCCATTTTTAAACCTTTTTATTACTTTAGAGTATTAATAAAGATATTTTTAAAATAAAAGTTGGAAGTTGAAAGGGTATTTTCTATAATTTAACATAAATTAGCCCCATTGATCAATTTTCAACTTATGAAAGTATTAATTTAATCCGAAGAGTCCACAGATATAATAATAAAAAAAAATTTCCTGACAATTTAAATTTTATTTGGCTATTCTTTAATATAAGATAACCATAGTAGGCAGCTGTAATAATGAAATTGGGTTTTTGTTCCTTTCAAGATTCATATATTACTTTAATAGATAAGAATAGTAAATACTTAAACTTGAGATACGTATCTCCATCATCGATCAATGATCCAAAAAATAATAATTATAAAATCAAACAACTTCTTGCTTTTGCAGCTATAAAATATTATAGCTTTTACATTTCCAATTATCCAAAACTGAGCAACTTCCCATTTCAAGAAAGAGAAGAAGAAAAGGGAAGGAAAAAAGAAAAAGAAAAAGATGGGTTCTATCTCAAAAACTGATAAACCACATGCTGTGTGTATCCCATATCCAGCCCAAGGCCATATCAACCCTATGCTAAAGCTAGCTAAGCTTCTCCATCACAAAGGTTTCTACATAACTTTCGTCAACACCGAGTACAATCATCGGCGTCTTCTCAAGTCGAGAGGGCCCGACTCGCTCGATGGCTTGCAAGATTTTACGTTCCGAACTATTCCCGATGGCCTTCCGTTCTCTGATGCAAATTCGACTCAAGATATTCCTGCACTTTGCCAATCCACCACCAACAATTGCTTAGCTCCTTTGTGTGATCTTATTTGTGAACTCAACTCAATGGCGGCTTGTCGTTCCAGTAATTTGCCGGCAGTTAGCTGTGTTGTTAGTGATGCTGTTATGTCTTTCTCTATGTTTGCTGCCAATGAGTTTAAAATCCCATATGCTTTTCTTTGGACTGCCAGTGCTTGTGGCTACTTGGGTTACTTCAAATATCATGATCTCATTAACCAAGGCTTGACACCACTCAAAGGTATGATTCAATTTCAATTTTTTTTTTCAATCTTTTTTATTCATTAATTTAGGTTAAATTTAGTTGTTTATGTTGAATGGATTTTTTAATTTTAAGAAGATTTTTTTATTTTATGTCTAATAGATCTCTAGTCCTTAAATTTTGTGTTAAATTGCTTATTGTAGTTAGTGGTTATTATAATATGTGGATTATGATAATCTTATAATATTTTATTTTTTGTATGCTCACTATTTTAATATAGGTTATAATAATATGTGTTTGAGGTGTAGACTATTTTAGTCTCCGTAGAAAATAGTAAACAGGAAAAAAAAAATAGAGGATGAGTAAAAATAATAAACACTATAACAAAGAGAGATTTGAAATAGTAATATTGTAATTAATTGTAGATTTTAATTGGAGACTCAAACCTGGAGTGTGCTATTATGGCCCATTTTATCGAGTTCAAGTTGGGGGCTCAAACACCTCGTTAAACTTTCAATGTTGTGTCTAATGAGCCTTTAATCTATTGGATATTTTTATAATTCATGAAACTCTTTTGGACCAAAAATTACAAGTTTAACCATATTCTATTATTAGGCACAAAATAAAATTTTATTTCTAATAGAATTGTTATATTTTTTAAAAAAATAATAATAATATTGAATATGCATAGAACCTGAGAAGAACTTATTCAACAATTTCTTTAGAAGAGTAATTGTTTTAAATGACAAAATTGCTTGAATTATTTTTAAAGAAAATTATTTCAAATAGTAAAACTGTTAAAAATATTTACAAGATATAACAAAATTTTAGAACTATCAAGATAGTGTCTATCAGCGTCTATCATTGATAGTTCTAAAATTTTGCTACATTTTGTAAATATTTTAGTTTATTTTTTTATATTTAAAAATAACCCCATTTTTAAATATAGCAAAATATCACAGTCTATCACTGATATAGATAGTGACGTTTTGTTATATTTAAAAATAAGTTGACTCATTTTCTATATTTGAAAACAACCTTTTTTAGAATTTGGAGACTTACCGGACACAAAGTAAAAAACATCCTAACAAATTAAATAATTCTTTTTAAGTAATTAAAAAAGAATGAAAAATACAAACCCTTGAGAACAATTAGGATACACAGCCATGTGGATTAAACTCATAATTTAACCAATTTTTTAATTTGAGACTTGGTGTAATTAATTTTGACTTCTTTATTGGTTAACAGATATGAGTCAGGTAACAAATGGATATTTAGAAACTACAGTAGAATGGACTAAAGGAATGAAAAGCATACGTTTGAGAGACCTTCCTTCCTTTCTTAGAACAACAGATCCAGATGATATCATGCTCAATTTCATCCATCAAGAGATGAACAGATCTCGACAAGCTTCTGCAATTATATTAAACACATATGATCCACTCGAACAAGATGTTATGGATTCTCTTTCTTTTATCCTCCGTTCTATTTACACCATTGGTCCACTTCACATGCTTGCCAACCAAATAAATGATGAAAATCTAAAAGCCATAGGTTCAAATCTTTGGGCTGAGGAATCAGAATGCATTGAGTGGTTGAATTCAAAGGAACCCAACTCAGTTGTTTATGTAAATTTTGGTAGCATCACAGTAATGACATCAGAGCAATTGATTGAGTTTGCTTGGGGATTAGCTGATAGTGGGAAGCCATTCTTATGGATTACAAGGCCTGATGTAGTTGTGGGAGATTCAGCCATTTTACCACAAGAATTTGTAACACAAACCAAAGAAAGAAGCTTGATAGCAAGTTGGTGCTGTCAAGAACAAGTGTTGAATCATTCTTCAATTGGAGGGTTTTTAACACATAGTGGATGGAATTCAACACTTGAAAGTATATGTGCTGGAGTTCCAATGATTTCATGGCCTTTCTTTGCTGAGCAACAAACGAATTGTCGTTATTGTTGCAGTAAGTGGGGGATTGGAATGGAAATTGATAACAATGTGAAAAGAAATGAAGTTGAGGAGCTTGTGAGAGAGTTAATGGATGGAGAAAAGGGTAAGAAAATGAAAGAGAATGTTATGGATTTAAAGAGTAAAGCTGAAGAAGCTTATAAGCCTGGTGGTTCTGCTTATAAGCAATTGGATAAGTTGATCAATGAAGTTCTTCTATCAAACATGAAGAAGGTTTAGATAAAATATTATTTTGAAGTGTGTGATCCAAAGTTCTGCAGCTTACACTTGTTGATCTGTTTCTCTTTTTTTAGGAACCTTTGTATTATTGCATTGAAGACTGCATTATTGTTTTTGCAATAAATTATCATATTTGACATTTGGAAGAAAATCTCATTAAGTTGAGAAATATATATGAAGTTAGTATCGTCATAGAATCAATTAACAATAAGAAGAATATTTCATAAATCTTATAAAAATTATGGCGTCTCTATCATTGTTGTTAGCATAAATTTGAAAATTGTATGCTCTTAGTATCATTGAGGGCAAAAATATTCAAATAGTAAAAAGTCTAGTTATTAACAATTTGACCTAAATAGTTGGATACTTTAGTGGATACTTTAGTGGATACTTTAGTACATGTGAAATAGTGAAACTTTTTTGAATACTGAAACATTCAAAAATGGATTTAACTATGGAGATTGAATCCATGGATAGAAACCTCAAATTGGATTGAAACTATAAATTGGATGATGTTTTTATGTACAAATTTTTGAAATTATTCAAATAGTAAAAAGTATTTTTATCACAATATTTATGGAATTTGAACTTTTGATTTTTTCAATCAAAAGTCATTTATATCTTATGCTAGTTGAACATGCTCATGTTGGCTTCTATCATAGAAGTTTTTTTTTTTTCTTTTTTTTTTTTAGTTAGAAGTTTATTAGTAGTAGAAATCTATCACAAAATACTTTTAATTCACAATCTAAACCTACCTATGATATACTATTAGGACGGAGAGATTTCATTTACAACGCATAACTAATATATATTCTATCTCTTCTATCACTGATAGATTTGAAACAAATATGTAATTTTCTTTTTCTTTCTCTGTTTTCTAACGATTCTTCTACGTTTATTTTTCTCCATCTCTTACATTGATAACTCAACCAAAAAAAAAAAAAAATCAAAGTATTTCATGCAATTTCTTTTTCAAACCAACCATGAGAACTAGAAACAACTAAAGTGTAGCTAAACTAATATATGATTGAAGCTTAAAAGTACATAATCAAAATCTATAATTTAGTCTGTTATATAAGTGATAAGTTTCTATATGTTATGTAAAATCAATCATTGGCTATTGTTGATTGATTTCAAATAATATAAGTTTATAAGTATATTTATGTGATACTTCATATCACTGATAAACCAGTCTATCAATGATATATTTCATTTTTAACCATGATGTAAGTGATTTTATCGATGATAGAAGTGTGTCATTTATAGATTTTGCTATTGGTGGTAGAAGCCTATCATTGATATGAACTTATCAAAGATAAAATTTTATTACTATCAATAGAAAAATCTATCAGTGATAGACTCTATCGCTATAGACTCTTAACACCAATAACTCTACCATTCGTAGACTCCATAAGTTGTATCTAAATTTTGTTTATATCTACATATTTTTTTACATTGTGCTATATTTATTAATATTTTAGATCTTATTATTATATCTGCAATGACTCCTAATATCTTAATGTGATACGAAAAGATCCTCCATAATGGGTGGCTATTCTTGGGATTCTTGGGGAAGCCGTCTATCTTGAATTAAAATATGTTTCAATAAGCTTTACTTGTATAATAATAAAATTATCACATCAAGGTTTCAATCATATTATATTCAATTGATTATTTAACCAAAATAACTCCAAAAAAGTGGCAAGCCCTTCTCAATACATGTCTACTTCTTACCATTTTACCTTGAATATAGACCTCATTTTCGATGTGTTTGGAACGTACAAGTGTTTAATTAAAAAAATAAGTTATTTAAAAAAAATTGAAGTTTTTCGTAATCACTCAACATAACTTTTGAAATGTATTTTCAACCATTTTTATTCAGAGTGATTAAATAAAAATAAAAATAAATTTTTTGAAAAATATTTTTTTCTCAAGTCAATCAAAACGAACACTTCATCTATCATATTGATAAGTCATTTAGTTTAAAATACATATACTTGTCTCCATATTTGAGATTTGTTCGATTATAGTCAAACATTTAATTATAGTATTTTATTATTAATAAATCTTAAATTCAATTATTACTTCTAGTTTATTGTTGATTTTTTGAAGAATTTTTTATAATATATTTTCCTTTTCACTATAAATTCTAGAAATAAATTCATATAGTCAATTTTCTTCAATGAAAACCATTATTGTTATTTAACCTAATTAATATTAATTAATTATAATAATGATAATACATAGACTAAAATTACACGTTCAGAATTATAGTGACTAAAATGAAACAAAATTCTAATTATACAAACTAAAATAGTATTTTAACTTGAAACTAATATTTTAATGATGAATTGTCTTTGCTCTTGCGTCAAAAAAGAAAAAGAATACTTAGCACTGCCTCTCGAGAAAATAACTATATTAAAAAAAGGTTACTAATAAAACAATGAATTTTATGGAAAGACGTAATGATAGATCATTGAATTCTGTTTAAAATGATGTTATTTTAATAATAAAAATAGGGTTGAAGAGAATTAAATGACAAAAATAGGGTGGTGAAATAATGGATCTGGCCCACGAGTACATAAAATTGGATTGTTGTTCCGAGTTTGTTGTTTTAGTTTGAATTGATATTTGATTGGGCTGTAGTTTTTGTTTGTTTCTTTTTTGTGTATATTTCGACTGATCTTGGATGTTAGATAAATTAGTAGTTCGAATTGATGTTGGATTTGGACTGATCTTTGGTTGTTAGTTTGGTTATAAAATTTGAACTGATATTTTACTAATTTTAACATTAAATATGTCGCCGCATTCTAAGAATTTAATAATTCTTGAACCTGAAAATGGTGAGAATGGTTATATAGTTGTATAAATTGATGAATTATTTAAAGAAAATGTTGGGTTTTATGTCCTAAAACTCGTGGTTTGTAAACAATAAACTTATTATGCTGATCAATAAAGATGCTATTGAAGTATTGATTCAATAAATTTATTATTGAATATATGAGTTGCTCATTTCATTTTAAAAATAATTGAAATCCAATAAAGTAAAAAACCATGGTTATTATATGAGAATTTAAACTTAATGTGGAGACATAAGAGTGAAGTAAGTTTGAGTAAATAACAAAAATGGTCTATAATATATGAATAAGATTGGATACCTTATTCTGATAACACTATCGGATGCAGTCCATTTTGTAGATGTTACAATTGTTGTAAAGTGCTACAAACAAAGCGATTTTAATTCATTCATGTGGAGACATGCAAGTGAGGGCTGAAGGAACCTTTGAAGATCCTTAAGTGAAATTATGGAGATTGATCCAAAATTTATTTTCACAGAATCAAAATTACAGAGTACAAATGTTATGCATATTTATAAACGTACAACATGCAATCAAAAATGAAATAAGAGAATTACGGTGAAAGAACTAACTCTTGAAGAACTAGTCTTCACGTTTATCCTCTCTGCCAAAATCACGAACTTGAAACCCCACAATGCACACCACCACATGATTTCCTCTGTATTCTCTATGATGAGAATCTAGGAGTGTGTGGACTTTGGCCTTTCGATGAGGGAAAGAATAAAAGAGATTTGAGAGATAGGGATAGATTCACAATTACAGAACTCTTATCGTAAAACCTAAAAGAGGAAGAAGATAATTAATCATAATTCAACCAACCCCTTCCCACTAACATGAAGTAGAGTGAAAAAAGGGGAGAGTTACAACACCCTCCCTAAAATTATTTTCCAAAAAATAAAATTAATATATAAAATTATTTTAATAAAAAATATTAATATATATATATATATATATATATATATATATGATAACCACTTTATCATATAATATATATTAAACTATATGTAATATCAAATATAACATATAACCTATAGTATAGTATTGTATCGAATATAATATAACCAATAGTTTAATTCTCTCAACAAGGATATTTAATATAAATCTCATTTATATTAAATTTAATTATATAAATCCAATTCACATAATTAATATTTCAATTATATTCAAATATTTATTTCCTCTAAAATAAACTTTATATTATAATGTATCAAATACATTGTAGTAATTAAATCATATATAATGAAATTAAAATAATTATATCCCACATAATTAATTCCTTCAATTAATTTGAATAATTAATATTAATCCAAAATTGATTCTCATAAATCCCTATTGGTCTACAGAGGGGACCTCATGGACCTGTAGCTTCAAGCTCCAATGGTACTTGAATAATTAATTAAACTCTTTAATTAATTTACTCAACATCCATTAACTGTCGGACACTCCACTAAAGAACGACAACTGCACTCTTCGCACTACAGGCATATTTCTATATCCATTGGATATAACTAATCAACAGAGCAATGACCTTTCACAAATTGCTCATCAGTACAGCTAGGTAAAAATTACCAATTTGCCCCTATAGTTACATATACATAGCAATGACCTTTCACAAATTGCTCATCAGTACAGCTAGGTAAAAATTATCAATTTGCCCCTATAGTTACATATAACTCCTTAAGTACCACTGATCCCTCTAACGAACAATAAATCATAGTCCAACTATGATTAAACCCTTTTCGGCCTAAGAGTGGGTGTGGCACTATATGTTTTTCGCCTCGAAATCAGCCCTTAAGAAAGAAATTTATCTACTTTCCACCACCTCGGGGAAGGAGTGAATTTCGTTTGGTGTAGCTGTGTTCCCAGCTCTCCATTCCGATGAATCCCCAAAATGGTACGCTTGTTAAGTCAACGATCTAACCACTCTCACCCATACAAATCAAAGAACCACCTTTATAGACAAGAGTTACTAACTCGCTCAGGATTCAGGTCATGTCATCTATGGTCTGAAGGAACTCTAAATAGAGAACCATGTGAGCAAAAGTAGATCATTCCAAATTCCATTGAGAAAGAACACAATCAATTACAGTCCAATGGAACAAATTATGAATAATAAGTAAATTATAAGGATGCTTCTTAAATGAATGAACAAGGGATAGAGTACGTAAATCTTTGAAGAATACCTTCTTCAAGTATCCCTCAATCAATCTCCAACGCGTCCAAAGAAATACTCGAACGCAACGATCAAAACAGGCAATAGCACGAACTAAAGATTCCTCGATCACTATCGAGTCCAACTCGATCCTCGACCCTCGAACAGAATAAAAACACCACCACGAGAGTTATCTTGGTATTTTTTGATGTGAGAATCCAGGATTTGTTGGCTCTATGTGACTTTAGATAGAGGAATGAAGGAGGTAGACGATTGAGTAGACGATCGAGTAAGTGGGAGATGGATAAAGTGTATCGTATAGACTAGATACTCGATTGTTTAGTAAGAAGAAGCCTATCATATAGACTTGATACTTGATCGTGTAGTAACAAGTAAACGAGTAAAGGGAATAATCATTTCGTGGTCCGGTCTTATACAAAATTTTTGTATAAGATACCCCCGATTGAGTAAACTCTTTACTCATTCGTTTAGCATCAGTCATGCAATCATATAGTAAATACTACACTATCGAGTTAGAACTTTTCTACTCAATCATTTAGTCAAATATAAATGATCGTTTAGCCTGGGCTACACGACACGACCAACGCTTGGTCTTCTTCCTCGAAGTGAACAACATCTCCATGCTTCTTTGAAACTTCATCACGAACGACTCAAAAACACTCCAAACACTTTCAATACATACTCAATAGCAAGTTAATTATGCCCAAAAAACGCAGGGGCACTTATAAATTAAATTTGAAATGTAAAGAAAAGTATTAAAACAGAGGCAATCATCCCGAAACATCCATCAAACCATCCACAAACACAGTTAACACTTAAATGCATTGTAGAAAACATTTAAAACCCACCAAGACTGGAAAAGAAAGTTCAAACAGTAATAGAATTTGGAATATCATAACAACCTGGCTTTGATATCAATTGAAGGAACTCTAAATAGAGATCTAGTGAGCGGAAGCAGATCTCCAAGTTTGATTGAGAAAGAACACAAACAATTACAGTCTAGAAGAACAGATTATGCATAATAAGTAAATTATACGCATGCTTCTTAAAAGAATGAACAAGGGATAAAGTATGCGAACCTTTGAAGGGCTCTTTCTTCAAGTATCCCTCGATCAATCTCCAATGCGTTCAAAAAAGTACTCGAATGAAACGATCAAAATAGCCAACAATATGAACGGAATAATCCTCGATCACTATCGAGTCCCACTCGATCCTCAACCCTCGAACGAAACAAGAACACCATTACAAGAGTTACCTATGTATTTTGGTGTGAGAATCCAGAAGTTGTGGGCTCTGTGTGACTTTCAATAGAGGAATTAAGAAACTAGACGATCGAGTAAGTGGGAGATGGATGAAGTCCATCTATAGACTAGATACTCGATCGTTTATTAAGAAGAAGCCTATTGTATAGACTTGTTATTTGATCCTATAGCAACGAGTAAACGAGTAACTATCGTATAGTAAACTCGGTACTCGATCGTGTAGTCTCTCTATGCTATCATTTAGTAAAATACTTTTACTCGATAGACAAGACTTTTTGTGAGATCAACTGAATGAAAACTCAACCTCTGAATTTTAGAAAACCATTTTCCTTTTATCTCACAATTACCATAACCGTGCAAAACCTCCCACTCAAATCGGTTATTAAAGAAAAAGAATAATTAATTATCATATAATTAATATGTTATAAATAAATATAATAACCAACTTATCATATTATATAACCTATAGTTTTAATATTTCATCATATGAAATGTATAAACCATAGTTCTTTTTCTATTTTATGGTATTTAATTAAATCATATTTATATTAATTCATTCAATCATTGATGTATCAAATACATCATATCAATTATATCACATATAATTGAATCAATTTAATTATATCATATATAACCATATTTCCTCTTTTTAATTTAAACACTTCAAACTAACCCAAAATCTGATTTTCAACTTGAACCTATTGAGCTACCAAGGGGACCTTATGGACTTGTAGCTTGAAGCTCCAATGGTACGTGAAAACTGACTAAACTCTTTAATCACGAGATCCACCATCCGTTAACTGTTGGTCACTCTACTAAAGACCGACAGTTACATTCTTCGCACTACAGATACATTTCTATGTCTATTGGATATAACCAATCAACAATGCGATGACCCTTCACAAATCGCTCATAAGTACTGGACCAATTTATCGTTTTGCCCCTATAGTTACATCTAACTTCTTAAGTACCACTGGTTCTCCTAATGAACAATAAGTCAAAGTCCTACTATGATTGAGTCCTCTCTTCCCACGAGAGGGTGTGACCACTATGTTTAAGACTTGGAATCAGCCCTTAAGGGAGCAATTTATCTACTTACCCCTACTTTGAGGAAGAAGTGAATTTCGCCTTGTGTAGCTGAGTTCCTAACTCCCCAATCAGACGAATCCCCAAAATGGTAGGCTTGTTGAGTTGGCAACTTGGCAACTCTCACCCATACAAATCAAATGACTACCCTCATGAGCAGAGTTCCCAACTCACTTAGGATTGAGGTCATGTCACCTATGGTCATCCAAGTGAAATGTAAGTCTCAATTATAAACGGCGTTATATAAAGAGACTAATCATTTCGTGGTTCGGTCTTATACAAATTCTTTATATAGGATACCCCCACTCGCATGTCTCCATATGAATAGTCAGGATCATACCATTTGTAGCACTTTACAACACTTGTAACATCTACAAAGCGGGTCGTATTCGTAGTGTCATCAGGATAAGTATCCGTCGTTTATCCTTATACCACAGACCATTTAGGTTATTACTTAAGGCATGATCCACTTGTATGTCTCCACATACATGCTTAAGTTACATAAAATAACCACAGTTCTTAGTTTATTGGATTGAGTAAAATAACATTTATTTTATTAATAACAATAAGTTTACAGACTGTTTACAGACTATAAGACTACCAGAAGAATTAGGACAACAATTCCAATAGTCAGTGCATGATAAGAAGAATATGTGACGATGTTATGGGACCAGTTAAAGGCTTCTGCTCAGTTTTTAAGATTTAGACTCTGTTTGCAATTGCGTTTGCAATTTTAAAAGATGATTGTGTAGAAAAATCTTAACCACCTACCTTGCTTTGTAAATCAAATTATTAATTAATTTAACAAAATCACTTTTAAATTTTAATCGATGTGTAAAAGCTCATTGAAACAGCTTTTAGATTCGACTTTTCTAAAAATTTGTTACATTGTTAATGGTTTAAATAAATATATTATAATAATATCCTTCCATATCAGTATCTTTTGTATATCACCCATTTCTAAATTTTAATTGATTCAATATTTTATTACAATTACTTTTCTCAAGCTTTTATCAAATACTTCACATTAAACAAAATTATTTTTAATCAAATCATATAAAATTTCAATATATATATATATATATATATATATATATATTATAATAAATTATAAGTTAACTATCAAAATAAAAATAATAAAAATAATGTCTATACTTTGATTCATATAACTAAATTACACCAATTTAGTATTAATTTTCAAACACTATAACTAGATTCTTAAATTTAAAATTAGAATCTACTAAATACTATTTACTTTCTTTCTCAGTTGATTTTTTAAAAAGCATAGTTGGTAGCAATTATTTTAAAAGTTATAGAAATCTCAAACAAAGCATTAAGATTTTTTTTTTTTTTTTTGTATTTGCATCCTTAAAATTTTAAGTGTAAAGTTTTTAACTCTTATTTTATGGGTAAATATTCATTTCGAAATTTTCAATTGAAGTTAAATTATTCCTAAGTTTTTTTTTTTTTTTTTTTTTTTAAATTGCATGCATGGTAGTAATTGAAGAGATTGAACCCCTAACGGAAGCAATTGATCACCATGCCATTAATTTTTATTAAGAATTCTTAAATACAGAGAAGACAAACATCAAACTCATGCATGTTGTTCCTATTTTGTAAAGAATACAAAGATGTAGAAAACTTATCCTTGAAGACTAATTCATTAAGAAATCCTTCCGTAAGTTTCTCCCACTAACAGATCTACCATTTCTATAAAAAAAAAAAAAAAAAGAAAAAAAGAAAAAAAGAAAAACACCACCATTAAGTTTTCTATGCTATACTCCGACAAGGATTGGGTTTGTGGAAACCACCTTTTGGAAGACCAAGAGTGTGAGAGTTGAAAAGAGTAGGAGAATACTTTTTTCTATAGCATGAGAGAGGGGAGTTCCTCACCCCACTTTCTTGAACTCCCCTATAACTGAAAGGGAGTTTAATTTAATCTAATTTTAAATTAAATCAAATTTACTTTAATGGTTATTAATTAATCTTAATTAATTAAATATCATATATTTAATAATATTACATTTGAAACATATACAAATATATTTCTCTTTCATAATCTAAACTTTTAATGTGCATCTCATTCACATTGAATTTAACCTTTAATATTAATCTCATTTAGTTTAATTTTGAATCTCATTCAAAATTAAAATTTATAATATATTCCTTATAATATGAACAATTCAAATCCTTTCAAAACTAACTAATCCTTGTTTTATCCTTAGCAGTTAGTAGGAGAACCTAATGGACCTACATATTAGAAGCTCAAATGATTCAAGATTAATTAATAAAATTCTTTAATTAAATTAATCAACATTCATTAACTATGGGTCACTTCATTAAAGATCCATAGTTGTACTCTTCGCATGGTAGAATATTTCTGTGTCCATGGATATAACTATTACAAATAAGTCGATCATTCACAAGTCGGTCATAATTACAGCTGGGTCAAATTATTGTTTATCCCTATAACTACCTCTTGTTTCTTAAGTCTCACCGATCCTTTAATGAACAATCAATTTATGGTCTGTTTATGGTCCTACCATAAACAAAATCTCTCAGAGTCCAATGAGAGAGAGGGGCCCCATTATTCAAGACTTAGAGTCAGTACTTAAGGGAAGAACTCATCTACTTACTCTAAAAACAAGAAAGAGTGAATTTCATCTTATGTAGCTATGTTCCCAACTCCCTACTCGGTTCTATCCCCAAAATGGTAGGTTTATCAAGTTGGCGACATGGGCCACTCTCACCCATACAAATCAAAGGACAAGCCCCCATAGGAAGGAGTCCATAACTCACTCATGATTGACATTGAGTTACATATGGTTATCTTATGAAATATTAATCTCTTCAATCAACAGGTTACAAAAAGAGATTAATTATTTTACAGTTTGGTCTTATACAAACTTTTTGTATAGGATACCTCTACTCGCATGTCTCTACATGAATTAATGGAATCAAATCATTTGTAATGATTACAAAGTGGGCTATATTCATGGTGTTACCAGAATAAGGTACACAACCTTATCCATATACTATGAACCATCTAGATTATAACTTGAACATGGTCCAATTATATGTCAGCCACATGTTGTTTAAGCTACATGAAATAGTCTTGGATCTTAGTTGATTGGATTGAGTTAAACAAGTCTAAATGTGAAATAAAATAACTCCTTATTTTATTAAATAAATGAATTTTGTTTATACATTATAAACCATGAGATTTAGGACATAAACCCCAACTGTAATGACTCCCGTTAGAGGAGATCTCAAAAGTTGGACCATTACAATGTGTACATATATATAAATATTTAAATCTATGTTTGAGTGATCAAAGCCACATTTTCTTCTTCTTTTTTTACTTTTTAAATTCCAAATCTTCTAATATCTTATCAAACTAAAATTCAAATCTCTTATCAAATTTTTTGGATTTATATCTTAAATTTTACAGTTTGTAATCTTGTAAACATTATTGTTTATCAATAAAAATAATTAGGTATTTTATTCATTTATCAGTCTTGCATAACTTATGTAAAACCCGGATATCAATTTCCTACTTGAGCAGGTATTAAAGGAATTAACTAAGTATAAGTTAAATCCTATGTTGAAGAGAAGGAAAATTTGTAAGTGTTAAAAGGATTTTCATTTAGTGGCATTGAGGTAAGCCTTAACTAGTGGAATTTGGCTAAGTGTGAAGTAAAAAAGAAACCATGCGTGTGGTGTTAGGAAACATTGACACATGAGATGAGGCTAAGCTTGTAGAGTTTTAAAGGAATTAAGAATTGAAGGCAAGGACAACCATGCGTCCAACTTATGAAGTTGGGATGCATGTTGGCTGAAGCGTTGGCAAGAGGCATTGCCAAAGGTTGCTCATATGTTGAGGCTACATGAGCGAGAGCGAGAGAGCGAGATAATGAGTGCAAGGTTCTCGAGGGATGATTGTGTAGCTATAGGCGGCGCTAAATGATGTGAAGTGATGCGCTAGACGATAGAGCTACATGATAGGCGATAGCATTACACAATCAGTGTAAACGCTAGATGATAAACGTAGAAGCTAGACGATAGCACTAAACGATGAGCTCGGGCACTAGACGATAAGCTTAGACGCTAAATGATGCATGGGCACTGGGCGATAGTTGCAAGTGCTACATAATGGGCGTTCCACGATTGCCATGAGCACTAGACGATGGGTGCTACACGATAAGCGGACGCATAAGACGATGGGCGTGATGCGTTAGACGATAGGCGTCAACGCTATACGATGAAGCTAAACGATAGGCGCATAAGCTATGTGATAGGCTATGCACTGAACGATGAGTGTCAGCGAGATAGTTATCAGCAAGAGACACACGATAGCAAGATTGTTAAGAGTGAGAGATCATTAAACGATGGAGCTGTACGATGAAGTGCAAGAGTTGAACAATGGACTAAACGATGGGCCATGTGTTTAAGTGGTGCTGAGTTTGCATTACGCAAGGCTGATGAGCTCACTTAGATAATTGGCTGAATCGAGAGAAGGTTAAGCTTGAGTTAGTAGGAGCTGGAAACATAGAGTTTCATGCAAGGAAGATTTGTGCACGAGGAAGACAACTCAACTTCATGCAAGTAAGTGAGTGGTATGGAAGTAGGTGAATGGCAAGGAAGAAGGTGGTGGCAAAGCATGGTGCAAACACTCTAAAGTAGGAGCTGTCTTGAATTAAGGGCTTTGTAAGATGAGAAGGATCGGTTTCTTTGACCTATAAATACTACCATAAGATGCCTCTTCAGTTCATAAACTGAAATCCTCTTGAAATATAGTAAGAAGAGTATTTAAGAGCAGCTTCTGATGAAGTCATGTGGTTCCAAGAGAAGAAGATGCTGTCGGACAGTGAGATTTGGAAGTAGCATCAACTTGGGACGAGGAATTCTCCCAAAATACTCATGTGTTTTGAGTGATTCTAGAGCCACTTGAAAGCTGAAAGACACTAGAAGAAATTCGGGCTTTAATGTCGGTTGTGTTATTAAAGTCATTTAATGTCGGTTGCCTTTAATGTCGATTTTAAACCGACATTAAAGGGCTTCAATAAGCACCAATAACATAGCCTTCAATGTCGGTTGCAAGCGACATTAAAGTCTTTAGTGATTAAAGCCTGTTGGTTGCAACCGACATTAAAGCCTATTTTTTTATTTCTTAACCGACATTGAAGCTCGAATCTGTCTGTTTTTTTTTTAAATTCCGTTGCCGAATCCATTTTTTTGGTTAAATAAGTTAAAAATGACATTATATGTCTCGTGTTGGGTCAGGAAATGTCCATCATTGTTTTATATTAAAAAGTATAAAAAAATTTGCATGGCAAGCCCATCAATATTTGTCTTTTACCTATGAATTTATCCACAAACAAGAATCAATATTTCCAATCCATTACATATACTCGTCAATGTTTGTCTTCAACCTATGAATTTATCTACCAAAATTTGCAAAATAATACCAAAACCAGACTTTCATAGAATACAACTTACACCAAAGCCACCATCTCTCTCATTCAAAAATATCAATTAGTACTAATTCCATGAATGCTACTTAACATCGAATACCCCATGAATACAAAAAATATATTATACATAAATCTTCCAATAATAAATAGATCATGTCTTCCACCTATGAATTTATCCACAAACAAGAATCACAATACCAGAACCAGACTTTCATAGAATAGTTACACCCAGCCATCATTTCTCTCATTCACAAATATCATATTTGTACTAATTTCATTCACAAAGATCATGTTAGATAAATTTACATTCATTCTAAGCTAGCATTTACATTCTATTGAGATAAAAAAAAAAAAAAAGAATTACATCCTTATACAAATCGGCCAACAAAACTTGCCCATTGGGTACGAATTACGCCGATCTCTCCTTGCATATGTGCATATTTTGTATTGAACTACAAAAAGGAAAAAAAGATAAATTCAACATAAGTTCACGTCCATTTATTAAATTAAAGCTAGTACTACATAAAAAAATAAATAATTTACGTACGAGGCTAGTAATGGGAGCAGTAGGAGTATGCACTATTTCGTGTAATGGGAGTAGTAGGGTAAGCTAGTACTATATCCAGGATTCATACATATTACCCAAACGCTAATATCTATCTAGATCATGAAACGTGAAATCATGAAAAAGACAACAGAGGATGGAACGAGAAACTTTGAAGGGGAATTCAATAAAATTAGAACTACAACAATAGATAAACAATTCAACTGTAATGCAAGTACATTGCAAGATACCATCTAGGCTAACAGATGATAAATACTATCAAAATCAATAACTCCCAAATATAGGTCATAAGATACAAAACTCTAAAAACCATGACTGACACTACGATATAGAGTAGCTGCCTCATTTCCATGAACACGGCCAAACATTTTTCACTCTTTTTTTACCACAATTTTTTTTTTTCAATTTAAATAATAAAGCGGGAGATCTTAAATAATGGAAAGACTTACAAAGGCCAGTATATCCTGGATATAGCTCCTGAATGGTGTTTGCATGGCTTGCCAAAAGAATTAAATAATTCAAACTAATAACCATCTAACTACTATGTAGAATTCAACATCCTGTGCTTAGTTGAGGAAAAACAACAAAACCCAATACAGTCAAGAGTTAGTTCCCAGTGACCATGAAAAGTTATAGAAATTTGACCATAAAAAATTACTAGATTTTGAGAATATTGCACGCTCAACAATTATATAATGAGCATGTTGAATACAGAAATAAAACTGAAGATTATTCGATTATGATAAACATATAACACATTTATGTTTTTTCGGCGAGGCTCGGACCGATATAATGAAGAGATAAACATCTATAGTAGGAAAAAACTTGAAGACGGAACATAGTAATACAACCCGAAATCAATCTCCACGGAACAAAATTCGAAATCAATGGCATAGAAAAAGAAATGATTAGGGTTTCAATTACCATAATTACAGAGGCGTTGGGTAAGCGCTTTCATGTGTTGACAAGCAAACTAGTTCTTCTTTGGGTCGATGAAGGACTGCAAAAAGGACGCCATTTCGATCTCTCTCATTTCTTCCTCCGCAAAAATTTACTCTCTGATTTTTTTTGTCAGAACAAGACTGGTTAATGAGCATGAACTTCAGGCATGGACAAAATCAATCTACAAATATGAGCTGCACAATGGGTAGATCCAATAAGATGGAGCTGCTCTTCCGTCAGATCCGTGGTCGAGAGAAACAAGCAAGGGGTATTCAAGAATCAACAAGAACAATCATAAAAACTTCCAAAATCTTACCCCATAAACTCTATCGAGAAGTGACGGATTCCAACGGGTAGATCTGGCGTATGTGTTGCAGATTGGTGAGAGTGAGAGAGAAAGAAAGATTAGAACTTTAGGTGGTGGATCTACTTTTCTGTGGGTTAGAGAAAGTTCGACAGGGGAGAGAGAGAGAAAGAGAAGGCTCACTGGCGACGCTAGGCGATGGACGGTGAGGCGATCAGAGAAAGGGTCTTGGCCAGCGAACGTGCAGTTGAGGAAGGCGATGTGCGAAGGGCTTGGACGGAGAAGAAGAAGAAGAATGGGGATTAATTTGAGGGTTAATTTTTTTTCTTTTACACAATATATATATTAGTTTTTTTATTTTCTTATCGATAACTAGAGAAGGCAGGAAATGAAAATGGGAGAGAGGGAAACAAAAAAAATTGACCTACAATGTCCATTTTAAACCGACATTATAGGTACACCTACAATGTCGGTTTAAAATCGACATTAAAGATCTGATTTTTTTTTTTTTTAAGAAACCGACATTGTACATCCATTTTAGTGTTTTCCAACCGACATCAAAATCCATATTTCTTATAGTGAGAGTCTAGTTTTCAAGGTAAGGCTCCCAGAGAAGAAGCACTCAGGAATTTGGCTGGAAAGTGAGGAAAAAATAGAGTGGTTCAGTTATCAGATAAGCTTGAGCCAGTCTTGATGATTTGAGAATTTCGGCCAAACCATGAAGAGTTTTAAGCTAAGATTTTATGGTAATATTTCTGAGAAATTTTAGAACATGTTTGTAGAAGAAAGTATCTCGAAATAATACTTATAACTATATGTAATTGGAGCCTAAATTTGAATCTGAAATTTAAGGTTCAAAAGGGAGCCGAGGAGACAAAGGAACTTCTAGAGAGAAAGATTCCTACTTGACCAAGGTGAGTGGTACTTTCCTTTAAGTCTTAAGCATATCTTCTAGAATATATGTATATGCTTATGTTGTGAATGAGTAATTAGCATGAGAATGAGAATATGTGATCGGGATGGTCAGAGGGTCAATAGGCCTAGTTCCTAAGCCCGGAAGCAGAACCTCACAGGATGGTTAGGGGATCGAGAGGTCTAGTTCCTGAGCCTGTGAGAGGAACCTCGTATGGGATGGTCAGAGGACCAACAGACCAAGCTTCTGAACCCATAAGCAAGGAGCTATGTGTACATAGAAGACATAGGAAACATAAGGTTATGAATGTTTTAAATGTGAAAATATTAACTATCTACCGTGTGTGTAGGTAGACTAGAACATTTGAGTTTAACTATCTACCATCTGAAAAGTTTGAGATCTATCAAGGCTGAGGTTTGAGTTTGTATTTATGATATACTTGTGTTTTTACTATAAAAGTTGCTCTACTCACTGAGTTTTTTGGAGCTCATTCTTTTCTTTTCATGTTTTTCTTCCCAGGTAGTGAAAGGTGAGGAGTTCCAGGGTAATGTTAAGGTCAAGGTCTGCCGCAGCCACAGTCACACTTCCGAGTTTCTAGAAGTTGTTGATGTAAAATTTGTAGTTGAGCCTGAGAGTTATATAAACGTTATACTATTTGTAATAAAATGAGCTTAATCAAACAGTTGTTATTTACATCTTTGACTTAAAGTTTACTAAGAGTAAAGAGGTTCAGATTGATAATAGGTATCATAAAAAGGTGGTATCTGCGGTCCTTCACACCTACCCTCGGGCTCAGGAAGCGGACTCGGGGTGGGGTGTCACAACTTAATCCAATAACTTAAGATCTATGATTATTTAATGTAACTTGAACAAAATGTAATAGACATATAGTTGACTCATATTCAAGTGATAACCTAAAAGGTCTATAGTGTATTATAAGAATGAGTACCTTATCCTGGTAACACTATGGATATGGCGACTTTGTAAATGTTCAATGTCTTGTAAGTGTTACAAATTATTTGATTCACGTCGTTCATGTAATAGACATATGAGTGGGGTGCACTACAAGAAAGTTGACCATTTTCGAAGGTCAAAACCTTCGAAAAAATCATTAATAAACCTTTGATACATCTTTTTTCAAAGGTTATCTCAACCTTTGAAAAGTGTCCGAATAGATCCTGTCGAAAAAGTTTTTTTCAAAGGCTTACTAACCTTAAAAAATTATTCTTTATCAAAGGTCTTTTAACCTTTGAAATTATTATTTTTCAAAGGTCATGTATCTTCAATAATTATCAAATTATCCACGGGTCTAATGGTCTTTTTTGAAGGTTTTCTTTACTTAGATTTATAATGTTATTTTCAAAGATTTTAAAGCCTTAAAAAATACTTCTTTATCAACAATTGTAAATCCTTCGAAAAAATATCACCAATATAAAAATTAAATCATAACCAAAACTTGCAGTAAGCTAAATGAATAAACAATAATAATCACAAAATTTTCTATAAATCTTGAACCGTTTTGTAACTCATCTTCCTCATTCGTTGTAAGACACAATAGACTAAATTTCATATCATAAATAAAAAAGGAATTAAATATATCAAGTGACCCAAGTTATTTTTTTTTATCAAACTAGTTCAATGTTTTTTGCTTTCTTAAAAAGTGTATACAAGAGTTTAGGGCCACAAATATAGCATAAAGTTAAGCATTTTTGTTAGTACAAATAAGGTTGTATGTTCATTTTTTTTCATTTATGCTTACTAGATCGTAGCTTTCTGCTAAGATGTAATTGAGTGCGGCATCAGTCATGGCCAATGCAATGCCTCTCTCGACCACGCGGGCTGCAACATCTTTTATTTGCAGCCTAGCAGCTTTCCTCAGCTGGTCGTGCGAGAGCGGATCATATACAACAATCTCGTCCATACTGTTACGAAATCGATAATTAAAGAACACAAAAAGAAATGTAGCGATAGAGAAGATCAACACACAGATATACGTGGTTCACTAATGGTGTGTTAGCTACGTCCATGGGCAGAGAGACAACAATATTACTGGGGAGAATTTTTTCAGAAAACTACATCAAAACGGTGCCTCTAGGGTTAGAGAGTTTTATAGCGCACTACTCTAAACCCTAGGGTCATAATCATAAATAACTATAAATAAATAAATATGCTAAACCCCCGTACGTGGTTGTTCGAAGCGCCAACAAACAAATTCAAGGCATTCCAAAAAATTTCCACCTTGACTTAATTTCCCTCCCAGATAACAAACGTACCAAAATGTAACATAAATCAATATTGCCAGACGTACCCAGACTTCTCCCTTATGCCTTGGGACCACTAACAATTCAAATCATTTAGCAAGTACAAACAATGTTGAAACTTGCCTTGTGGGACCGGTTTAGTGAACATATCAGCAGGGTTATCAGCAGTACCAATTTTCATCACTTTAACTCTCTACTCACCTCTTAAGAAGTGATATCTTACATCTATGTGCTTAGTTCTTTTATGATGAACTTGATCCTTGGCTAGGCATATTGCACTCAAACTATCACAATATACAATAGCTTGGTCATGATGCAAACCAAGATCACCAACTAACCCCCTCAACCACATTCCCACTTTAGTAACTTTTGTCAAGGCCATGTACTCTGCTTCAGTAGTATACAAAGTAACATAGGCTATAAGGTTGCCTTCCAGCTAACAAGAGAACCATCCAGAGTGAACACATAGCCAGTCATAGACCTCCAACTGTCAACATCTCCAACATAGTTAGAATCAGGATAACCAGTCACCAAACACTCTGTGCAATTCCCATAAACGAGACTAGCATCAGACGTACTTCTAAGGTAATGAAAAATCCTTTAACGGCTTGTCAATGCTCCTTCCCAGGTTGACCCATGAACCTGCTGACAACACTAACAACATGGGCAAGATCAGGCCTAGTACTTCCGCATTACATACGATTAAACAACTATGGCTTAAAGTATTTCCGCATCAGAAAGAAAAGGCAAACATTAGTTATATTGTAATGAACAAATGAAGACTTATGGATAGAGAGAACAAAGAATTTGGTTCTATTTTTGGTACCTCTCGCATGACTCGACCACGAGCAACTTGCCCATCAGTCTTGAAAGGAGATGTTCAGCTCTAAGATTTGAAGTCATGATAATGATTGTATTTCTGAAGTCTACAGTACGGGCTTGATCATCAGCTAATCTTCCATCGCCCAAAACTTGGAAAAAAATGTTGAAGATAGAGATTTGAGCTTTCTATACTTCATCAAACAAAACAACATTGTACTTCCTCTGTGGGTTGCACCCTTATTGCTCGTGTCCAATATACCTGAAAAATCACAAACAGCAGTGAGATTTTGTTTACTAATGCCAATAAACGAAAACAGTGTTTTTGTTTTATATGATGAAGAAGAGTTATTTAACCCAGGAGGAGCACCAATGAGGTGTGAAACTGAGTGAGTTATATGTTTGTGAAATCTATATTTAGTAATATGTTTGTAAAAGTTAGCTTGCAGTGCATAATGTAAATTTTATAAGCTTGAGTTTATGCAGCCAATGGTCTAGCAAACTTGCAACTTAACACAAGCAAACTAAAATTTTTTAATCCTGGATTATAAAAGTCTATCTCACAAATCAAACACGGTATCATCGTAAAGCTAAAAATTATAGTTGGAAGAAAAAGAATAAACCAACATTGATTTACCAACTTTCGATTTTTCATATTTCTATATTTGAATACTTCTTCTATGTATATTACCTTTGTAAAATTAAAGGTTTACCATTGTAGAGGAGGTTGTATCTCAGTTTAATCAGCGTTGATCATTTGGAGCTATCTTTAACAAGCATTCTAGTGACCTTTTGGTCATATTTCCTCCATTGAAATCCATCTTTGTTACGAAATCGACAATTAAAAAACACAAAAAGGAACATAAAGATAAAGAAGATCGACACACAGATATACGTGATTTACTAACGGTTTGTTAGCTACATCCACGGGCAGAGGGAGAATACTATTATTAGGGAGAATGTTTTCAGAAAATTACATCAAACGGGCCCTCTAGGGTTAGAGAGTTTATATAGTGCACTACTCTAAACCCTAGGGTCATAATTGTAAATAACTACAAATAAATAAATATGCTGAATATGAATTCTAAATAAGTTTCGGAGGCGTTACCCCCGAACCCGACCAGGGCATGCCTCCCCTGGACCTAGGTACTTGGTTGTTTGAAGCACCAACAAACAAATTCAAGGCATTTCAATATTTAACAACCTGCAATTTAAAAAAAAATAAAAAATAAAAAAATAATGTAAGTTTAGATTGAAAATCCCATCTTCCATTTTAAAAAAATTGATTTTTTTTAGGGTGAGGGGGCATAAACTCACCATATTTGAATAAAAGGTCCAATTTGAACATGAACTCTAGTGATTTTAGCAGATTTTTTTAACGACGATGCAGTAGATAGTTAAGGTTGAACAAGTTAATTTCATTTTGGTGTATGAACCATGTTCCCCATTTTAACCATTTGGTAAATTAAGATGTTAATGAATTAATTTTGAGAAAATATAAGAATAGTATTTTCAATCCAAATTCAGTTTCTTCAAGTTCCAAATATCACAAACATCACAAAGTACTAACAGGTAGCAACTATTACAAAACCTGTTGAAGTTCTTTCTTAAACTTCATTAAAGCCAACAACACCAATTAACATTAAAGTTGAAGGACTAGATGTATTTCAATTCAAAATATAGGGGCCAAATAAAAACTAGTCTCCCAACCTAGGGATCAAAAAGGTTTTTTATCCTACTTGTTTTTTCTTTTTTAGTTGCAGCACAAATGGTTTTATTCTGACCATAGCATTTTATAAATTCTACAAGAACAAAAAGTGGTTTTGGAGAAATTTCAAAAGCATACTAAATCAAATTAATTTGTTTCCATTTTAGTTCATCAGATCCAACCCCATTAGTTTTGGACTGTTCTACAAAGTCATCTAGCTAAATCTCCATGCAAATCCAACTCTTCTCTCCAAAAATTTTGAACATGAAATGAAAAGTGTTGGGCTTGATAGATTTAATGGGCTGTGTGAAACACGGTCTTCTTGAAGCAAAAAATTAATTAGACTTAGATGAAAACCTGGTCCGATGAGAAAAACCGAATACCACTTATGGAAAGCACTTGAACAAAACCAGTGTGCTAAAAGCACAATCCACGTGAAGAATGATCTTTACCCTACATTTTGATGGTCGAGATTAACTTCAAGCACTCAGGAAAAATACAGACACTTCAATGACTATTCTTCTGTTTTCTTTGTTGCAGAAAAAAACCGAGAGAGAAGAGAGGGAGAACCAGAGGGAGATGCTGTTGGTCTAGTCTAGGTGATGAAGGTGAGAATCGTCTAGACGATTGTGGTAAAGCTGTGATTCGTTTAGACGATGAGGTAAGATTCGTCTAGACAATGAAGATTTTGCCGAGGATCGTCTAGATGATGGGATTGCTGCCGAGTGAGAGTCTACACGATACGAGTACCAAGGTACACAATAGAAATAAAGAAGATCAGGGAAGAAGAAGAAGAATGCAAAAAGTTTTATGTGGTTCGGCCAAAGGTAGCCTACGTCCACGAAGAAGCTGATGATTTCTGATAGGGGAGTTACAACAAGAACTTTACAAGATAAGTTGTTAGCTATCTCGATCTCATAGATTTTTTTTTTTTTTTTTTACTTTCTTACTTGTACAAGAAAATACAGATCTATATAAAAACATCTTGTATAACTAATTTCTAACAATGAAGTTTTTTTTCATTATTTGAAATAACATAAAGAAAATCACATTTTCTCAATGAGATTATCAGATTCAGAGCTGCCCATATTGAAAGGATGACCTCGATTCATTCAATTGAACTAACTTAATGTGCAAATGTTCTCAGATTCCCAATCAAACAACACAAGCAACAAAGTAAACAACGGTAAAATTAAACTAGATTGTTATATTGTATTTGTATTGTACCTCAATATCTTTCTTTTGGTGTCTCTTGAGCTCTGAATCACAAGCCTAGATGCTTCTTCTGGAGTTCGTGAAACAGTTGAAATTTTTGTTGATTTTCATGAATTTGGTTCAATATTGATCATTTGGATGGTCAATTTTAATAAGTTAAACTAGTTTTATAAATTTCTACAGTTTCTTCTTCTACATAAACAAAACTGACCTATAGATTATAAGATGCTGAATGAACCAGAAACCAGTCGGTGAAACAATTAATCTTGTCTTTATTTTAAGAACTTTGTCTAAACTCAGCTGGAACTGGAAGAAGTCAAAGTAGTCGCAAAGTACAAATGAATGATAGAGACATATGTTTAGAGTGAAAACTAGAGCCCTGATATTGCATATAAGATTATGTTCATTCCATAACATATGAGGAGAAAAGGAATAATACATTTTTTACCTCAGCATGTGTACCTTAGTAATATACCTATAACTTGAGACATGAAGCTTGTTGCACCTATGAGAAGATGCTTGACAAGGTAAATCTTTTTGGCAAAAGTATATATATTATAAGGAACTCCATATGTTAGTTATCAATCAAATGGAGTACAAATAAAAGTGTAATGCCAGAGGCAACACAGCTAACAAGCTAGAATTAAGAAATAAGTTATAAAAAGACCCACACCTACCAATTATGGATAAAGTTTTAACATCTTCTTCAACATGTTGACAAAGAAAAGCTAACAACAAAGTAGTTAATATGAAAAAGAAATACTTTCAGCAGATATAAATATCATAATCAAACATCAAAATTGGAGGAACGTTCGAAAATGATTTGTAATTTCCTTCATAGGAAATGAAAGAAAAGGTTGTGAGTGGAATAGATGAACAAGTTCCTATTCATATTGAATATCTAATGTCTTTGAGATCATAATGAGTCAAATAGTTGGAAGCTAAATGTTGGGAATCTTCCAGGCATTTTGTAATTGATAAGTACTTTTCAATGGAAATTGTTGAAGAGATAATAAACTCCTTTGTAACTCTCTCTCCCTCCCTCTACCCCGGTGATTTCTGTCTTTCTCTAAGCACCTGGATCTCTATGATTTTGTGGACAAATTTGTTTCTCAGAAAGTTGAGGCAAGTGTAGAAGAAAACAGTCGGATAATTGAAGGAACTCGTATTCAAGAGAACCATTGAATGGGAGAAAGATCGTTCCAAACCCATTGTGAAAGAATAAAGCATTTACAAACATACAAGAACAATTATGCATTATATAGTAAATTACAATATGATTTTTTCTTAAAAACAATTAGAATCGAGTAACATACCTTTGAAGAACTCTTCTTCGTATATTTCCTCTATCTACACCGGTCACGCATCCCAGCAAACTCGATCAAAAGCACGAATGCAACGAACAACCAGTGCAATCACGAACTGTCTGATCCTCGAACTCAATGAAGTAAGACTCGATCCTCGACCCTCGAACAATAACACTCGACACTGCCACTCGGTTACCTTGGTATTCTCGGTGTGAAAATCCGGAACCAGCCCTTAATAGAGCAATCTATCTACTTACCCTTGCTTGTTGGGAAGGAGTGAATTCCGTCTTGTGTAGCCTGAGTTTCCAACTACCCAATCAGACGAATCCCCAAGTGATAGGTTTGAGTTAGTGATCTAGCCACTCGCACCCATCCAAATCAAAGAACCACCCTCATAAGCAGGAGTTTCCAACTCACTCAGGATTAAGGTCATGTGACCTATGGTCATCCTAATGAAATGAAAGTCTTTGTCATGAACGACGTTATATAATGAGACTAAAATTTTTGTGGTTCGATCTTATACATACTCCTTTGTATAGGATACCTCTGCTCGCATGTCTCTGCATGAATGATCAGGATCAAACCATGTGTAGCACTTTACAACACTTGTAATATCTACAAAGGAGACATATCTGTAGTATCATCAGGATAAGGTTTCCCTCCTTTATTCATATACTACAGACCATTTAAGTTATAACTTAAGGCATGATCCACGTGTATATCTCAACATGCATGCTTAAGTTACAACGATAATC
Source organism: Benincasa hispida (assembly GCF_027475165.1). Classification (NCBI taxonomy): domain Eukaryota; kingdom Viridiplantae; phylum Streptophyta; class Magnoliopsida; order Cucurbitales; family Cucurbitaceae; genus Benincasa; species Benincasa hispida. The sequence continues at coordinate 33,088,663 of NC_143482.1, forward strand.
AGGGATCTTAGTTTATTGGTTTGTGGTTAATGAGACTAAAATATCTCATATTTAATAGACAATAGTGAAGAAAACATCTCATATTATTAAATCACAAATGTTTGTACATCCACATGTTTATAAACTACAGAACCCACGAGATTTAGGACATCAATCTCCAATAATTTCTATTTTGAAGGGACTAAAGAGATCATCCCCTACTAGACTTAAAATAACTCTACAATCGATACCACATCCAATTTTTTCTTATACACAAATGCAATTCTCTTCTTCTTGACAGCCATGTGAAGTATAATACATGATCATTCCTTATTAGAGAGATGATAATACAAAATCAATGGAAACCACCACATAGACAAAAGGTAAGAATTGGACTCAAATACCATTTCAGCTAGTTTAGTTTACATAACTAACTTTATCTTGTAACGGTCAGATGGTATGTGTTATAAATACCACTAATCAGAATACGAAAAAAAAAAAGTAAAATCATTATACTTCCTATTTTTTTGTAAATAACAATTGCTGTAAGAAGTGAGAAAGAAAGTGAATCTTCTAATAGATGTAGGCTTATTGGGCGAACCACGTAACTCTGCGTGTTTCTTCTTCTTCTCTACATCTTCTTCTTTCAATCTTCGTCTATCTCTTTACAAATCAATGAAAATGTGATCTTGTTATCAAATCATGACGTTTTCAGAGTATCGAGTTACAACGAGACCCAAATTTCTCCTATCGAGTAGCATCGAGTCAAGAGTTTCCATCTTTTGCTTTGAGTAAAGATTAATACTCATCGAATAGAATCGAGTAACGATCAACACTTGTCGAGTTCCATCAAGCGAAGAATAGAAACTCATCGAGGATAGAAAGAAATTTTCATTGAGTAACGAGCAGAAACTTATTGAGTAACGAGTATCTACACATCTAGGATTTAACATAGCCCTCCTCAGCCATTTTTTCATCTCTCCTCAACCATTTCTTCATCACCTCAGGATTTATCATGATTAATTGGGCCTAGAAAAGATTGTATAACCCAACACAAAATCAATCAAAAACCACAACAAAACTAAATAGACTTAATCATAAACATACAATTATCGATAAAATCAAAGTAATCCATGATTACCAAAGTAAATCAGAAGTAGAGCCATTTCAGTGATTACCTCTTTTGTCAAAAATTCTCCTTATTATTCGAAACCAAATCCTTATTTAGTTGGTCTCAAATCTTCTAATCCTCAAATCCTCCTTGCTAGCTGATCAAGTAAAGATGATAAGCATCTCCAAGACTAAAATCATGAGTGAACAATGAAAACAATATGGATGAAGTTGCAAAATATAAAAGAAGAATCAGTTCTTCTTATTCCTTATGCATTGTTCTTTACGACTAGTGCTTGTGGCTACTTGGGTTATTTACAATATCCTAAGCTCATGAACCAAGGGTTGATCCCACTCAGAGGTATGATTTTAATTGAGTCCCTACGCTTTTGGATTTAATGATTCAAACATATCCTTCAAGACGGTATCTTTTTTAAGTTTACCAATTTTTAGTCGAATCCTAATTCATATTATATACTTGTCGAGGATCTCACATTACAACAATCATGGGACGTCAAGATCTTTTTAAGATATATAGGATACTTCTTTCACTGCCAATTAATTTTGAGATGGAACAAATTTTATCCCACGTTTTCTAATAACAATAATCAGTTTAGATTTCATGATTTCTCATACTATATTAGAAAAATTGGGAGTTTCATTCTTATACCATATGAAGTGTCTTCATCTCTCTCCTATGAGACCCTCAATATACTATTAAATTTTGTAATAATTCATTTGTGGATAACTTTAATGTGTAACTAAATTAGGTCCCAATACTTTTTTTTTTTTTTGAGGGATAGATTTTCAATTGTGAAATATATTATTAAGATTTTAATGAGATTTCTTATGTACGTAATATGTATAGTTGGACAAACTAATTATTGGTTGAAAAGTTTTTATAAACTACAAACAATCCATTGTTAGATAATAAAAATTGACATTTAATTTTAATGGACTTTTTCATGATATGGATGTAATTATAACAGATTTTAAAATACAAAGATTAAATTGTTACAATTAGTATACCATTTACTAAACACAAAGATTGATAGTTCGATTCTAGCTCTTGGAATTATTGAACTAAACAAATAATACTAATCTTGTACACATTAAAATTTAAGGGCTAGATTGCTACAAAACTCAAAAGTACAATAACTAAAACCCTCTTTGGTAACAATTTTATTATTAGTTTTCTATTTCTTGAAATGTATGTTTGTATTCTCTAAGTATTTCAATAACGGTTTTCACGTACTACTTAAAAGAACATTTAAACTCTTAATTAATTTCTAAAAAGAAAAGCAAGTTATTGGAAACTACTTAGGTCATTTTAATTTTTACAACTTCACATGGTTTTGGAAATATTTGTAGAAAGGTGAGAGCAAACATATAAACTTATATGTAGAAGAAGCATTATTTAAGATTAATTTTTAAAAATCAGAAACAAAAAATATAGATATTAAACTGGACTTAAATTTGTTGAAAATTGAACATGTTTTAATTAGATAAGTTATAAATGAATTAAAAGATGTAAGTTAATTAGGTATATTAATTGATGAAAGTTGGTAAGGTCATGTCTTGGAGAGGAGTAAGATACACTAGTAAATGAAATATAGGACTTTAAAGGTTTTTTATGTGTTTAATTAAGGTGAGAGTTATAAATTTAGACTTGTCCATGATAATCCTATAAATAGAATTGATATTTTGTATTGAAATGGCAACCACGTGTGTAGAGAAGATCACCCAAAGGGAGTTCAATTAAAAGTGTGAACCAAATTTGAAGAGTCTTTCAAATAAAAGTGATTTTGTTTCCTATCAAATATCTTTTGTTGGTTATTTATTTATGAGTTTCCACCACACGCATCAGAAAAAATTATCACAAGCCAAAGTTGAAGACCTTGTTACTTCTATGGGGATGGAAGACAAAAAAATTATTAAATTTAAAATTTTCAATTAATTTGGGGTTTAATCTTATTTATTGGTTCACAGATTCAAGCTATTTGACAGATGGATATCTAGAAAGAACTATAGAATGGATCGAGGGAATGAAGAATATACGTTTGAGGGATATTCCTACTTTTATTAGAACAACAGATCCAAATGATATCATGCTAAATTTTATTCTTCAGAAGATAAAACAATGTAGAGAAGCTTCTGCAATTATATTGAACACATTCGATACACTTGAAGAGGACGTATTAAAGGCTCTCTCTTCCATCAATTCTCTTATTTACACAATTGGTCCCCTTCACTTACTTGTCAAGCAAATTGAAGATGAGAAACAAAGAGCAATAGGGTCTAATCTTTGGGTGGAGGATTTTGAATGCATTGAATGGTTGAATTCAAAGGAACCAAATTCTGTGGTTTATGTAAACTTTGGTAGTATCACAGTTATGACATCACATCAATTAATTGAGTTTGCTTGGGGATTAGCAAATAGCAAGAAGCCATTTCTATGGATTACTAGGCCTGATTTAGTTGTGGGAGATTCAGCCATTTTGCCACATGAATTTGTAACACAAACCAAAGATAGAAGCTTGATAGCAAGTTGGTGTTGTCAAGAACAAGTGTTGAACCATTCTTCAATTGGAGGGTTTTTAACACATAGTGGATGGAATTCAATGATTTCATGGCCTTTCTTTGCTGAACAACAAACAAATTTTCATTATTGTTGCAGTGAGTGGGGGATTGGAATGGAAATTGATAACAATGTGAAAAGAAATGAAGTTGAGAAGCTTGTGAGAGAGTTAATGGATGGAGAAAAGGGTAAGCAAATGAAGGAGAATGTTATGAATTTGAAGAGTAAAGCTGAAGAAGCATATGAAGTTGGTGGTTTTGCTTGGAAACAACTGGATAAATTGATTAAGGAAGTTCTTCTATCAAAAGTGCAGTGATTTCATTGTACCATTCTAAATTAATAAATGGGTTCTAGGTTGTTTCCTTGTAACTTACTGTATTTACATAAATATATAGATACTTTAGTTAAATGGTTTATATTTCAAGACTTTATGAATGTATCAGAACTTTTCATGATCTATATTATTAAGGAACCTTTGTAGTATTTTGGGACAAACCACATATCATTAGATTCTGTATTTTAATATCATATCTGGTTATCTTGTTATATCTTCTATACTTATTGTATTATTTTGTGTGCACCCTATTATAAATTGGTCACAATGTGTCACAGAATTTTTATTGAGCAATTGAGAGATTAAACTCAAATACCTTAGATTTATTTTGGTATTAGAGTGTCAAATCCTAGTAGCGCAATGGAATCTACTGTCAAATTTTCCTCCTTATCTTTAGAGATGCTTGCTAACAACACCATTTTCTGTTAATTTTAAACTTAAACTTGGATTCAATACTTCACTTACACATTTTGACAATTATACAATTATTAGAATACCATGTTTAGTTACATTTTGCAACAAACTAATGGGTAGGGATGGTAGCTTCGTATCATTTGAATCTTATTGAAACTCAGAGGTAACTTGGTGGAGAAAATAAAAAGTAAAGGATGAGCTAGAAAGCTAATGAGTGGTAGCTTATAGGAAAATAGGTTTTATATAACCATTTCATATCATAAGTCATAATCCATAAATATGTAAACGTTTCGTATGATAATAATATTTGAATAGAAGATCATCAATCCGTATAAATCTAAATTCTAGAAAAACAAATTTATAAACAATATCTCGAGTTTATAAATCATTCAAATCAATAACATTCCAAACACTAGCTCAGTAAACCATATAATGCATAAATACATATAAATCTCAGGAAATAGGTATAATCATCACCAAACCTTTACCTGAAGAACCTTGTCGGTGTAGAGTATTCCTAATACACATAGCATAAACATCACTCCTCATACATGTATACAGAGCTACCCCTAAAAGAACTAAGCACCCCAACACATGACCCAAAGACTATATGTATAGTACGGTGGGTCCCAAAGACTTACATCATATCGTCTTATCATAGGCTCAGGTTCCTCCGTTACTCTGGCTTCTTTTAGTCCCGAAAATCTTTTGCTGACTTTGATGGCGCTACTGAAACGCATTCACGCAACATATGGGCAAGGTCACCACACGTACACAGATCTAGTAATTTGAAAACCCTTTTTCATTTCAAATTACCACAAATATCTCATTTTATCATAAAACATATCATGAATTATCTCATTTACTTTAAAGTACCATAAATATTGTCGTTTACAAATTAGCTTGTAACATAGTTCTCATGCTTTTCAAAACATAAAACATTTCTTATTTAAGAAAACATTAAAACATTTGTCAAAATCATACCTAAATCTCATAGTAGTTTTTTACATTATCCAATATCATCGAGGAACTCCATAATGTTTAATTAATAAATTATTTAGTATACTATTATAGAAATATCATCAATAGAATTATAAGTATATGATTATTTTTTAAATTGAAGTATGTCACAAATATACTCGGATAGATTTAGATTGAGGATGCAAAATTCCCTTCCATTTATTGTCTATCACTAGCCAAAATTCTGATAGAATTTTATGGGATATTTGTAATAGATAGAAATAATTGGAAAAATCTAAAAATATATTATGTGTTTAACATTTTTGTAAATATAGAAGTGTTGACTAGTCAATCTTTGAATTTTTTTATAATTTCCAGTTTCACCATCTCCTATCGCACACCTGAAATATTTCTGTATTTGTGTACCGTCATATTTCTTATTGATAATAACAATTGTTAGTGATATTAGTGGTAGAACTTAGATAGATATCGATCATATTCATGGATTAATGATATCGATTATCAAATTCAGGTAATATTAGTGATAGAAGTCTATTAGTGATAAAAATCTATTACCGATAAACATGATAAAAGTTTCTCAATAATAGTCATTGAAAGATTTGAGTGTTAATCTTTCAAAATCGATAGTCACTAATGAAAGTTTATTAGTGATATCTATTAATAATTTCTATTATTGATAGCTTAATCTTTGATTTTTTTTTTTCAGCTTAATCTTTGATTTTTTTTTTTCACAATTAATATCTACTTAGTGAATTTAATTAATAAAGTTCAATCTCGAACTAAAGTGTAAGTGAAATGTCTAGAAGTTATCACTAATAGTATATTATCAATAATTCTGATAACATGTTATTTGATGATAAAAAGGAATAACAGAAGTTATAGATAACATGTTATTAATGATAGAAGCTATCACTGATAACTACGATATAAATGATATAAGTTATATAAGTGATAACTTAGGTGTCCATATGTCGATGATATTAATGATATAAAAGTCAATTCTATTTTATGAAAGTCTATCATTGATAGTCACTGCTAAAAGTTATCGGTGGTGACTACTGATTGAAAGCTATCAATGATAGTCATAGCTATTAGTGTTATCCGTATATCATTTATATGACTTAGGTATATATCAATAAAATAAATGATATTAATGATATTGGTGATATGAATTAAGTAAATATCTGAGATAGTCACTTATAGACCTCTTATTGATAGACTTCTATCACTTATAGCTTTAAATGTTAATATTTGAAAGATGATAGTTTCCTTTCAAAAGTTGATAACTACTTATAAGAGTCTATCATTGATACCCACTTATAGTCTTATGTTTTAATATCTCAAGTTTGATTCCAATTGATCAAAGTGTATCAATGATAGTCATTAAAATATGATAGCAAATTAAAATGTGATATTTCAAGTGTTACTATTTTGAGATTGTATTAATACTTCTCAAATTGAAAGCTATTACTGATAACAACTAATAATATTGATCAATAACTATCACTGATAGCTACTATCAATTGATACCATTAATAGCTACTATCAGTGATCGTTCTCAATTTGAGAAAATCAGAAGAAGAAACTGATGCGGCTTTTTTATGCAATGAAATAATGGTAGGGATTGCATTGATGGAAAATACATTATGCAAGCAAGTTTTCTCAGCAGGACCCAAGTATAAATCCTACTGAATTTTCTGGTAAGCCTAGGGTCGAACTCAGGGACTAAGGAAAACAATATGCGACAGTAATTTTTATATCACTTTGCAGTAACAATAAATCAAAGAGTTGGTTGGTTTGTTGTTTACAGTATAAAATGTATGCGGCAGAGTTAAGAAAATAGTCAATATTACAAAAGATGCGATGACTATGCGGAGGAACAGGTTGAGAAGGGGTTTAGCTAACACTTCCTAGGATTATGTTCATGTTATGCGATCATGCTACACACATACAAATTGAACGCATCATTTAGCTCCCGCACGTACACGATCGTCTAACGTTTAACATCACAACGACCAGCACCCATTGCTATACGATCATCTAGCTTTTCTTCACATCGTGTAGCGTCTGAAGCTAGACGATCGTTTAGTAACTGGAACCTCAGTGATGATAAGAACAGAGGCTGATTTTCTGGAACTGCAACTCGGCCTCTTCGCTTGTTTCTTCAATTTACAGCTTAATTTTAACTCTAATGACTTCAAATAAATTACAGACTCTTGGGAACACATTAAAGCTCATCAAGCAAGAGCCAATTATAAATCTAAATGAGAAATTAAAAAGAATTAAACAGCCAAAACTCAGAAAACCATATCAGTTCACTAGTTTCATATTTATCATATAAAACACCCACCAAACCAAAATTAAACCGAATTGAATGCTTATTTGATGCTCTAATACCAATTTTAGGATTGTATCAACAGCAGCGGAAGCACAAGGATCATCTAAGTACTCAAATTTACTAATTTTGGCATAATATAAAGCATGCTTCTGCAGAAAAATGGGTTTCAAGACATACCTCTTGTAGAACTTTTTCAAAGCTCATTATTCAGCTGCAATATTCTCCAAATCTTGTTGTAGACCACCTCAAGATCTTCCCCAGTATTCTCTTGATTCTCTAGATTGTATCGTGGGACTCAAAACAAGCTTGAATCAAGAGATGAAGGAGAAAAGCTGACTGCTATAACCTTGTGAAAAACCTTTCTTCAAACCAGTTTTTCTCTCAAAAACTTTATAGATTGCATGCCCAATTTTCACTCCAATCTCTTTATTATATTGCAGATCAACATGCAAAGAGAACATTTGCATGAGTTACATGAATTGCAGCTAATGCTTGGAGAAGACAAAGGCAAGAAGAAGCAATATGTGTGAGCTACTTCAAAAGATGGACAATGGAAAAAAAATCATTTTTTCCATTTTGTATTTTGTTTGCCAATTTTGCCAATTTTATCTTAAAATCAAAATTCAATTTTATAAATCTATTTTGATTTTAAAAATGAAAATTTAATTAATTTCATAAATTAATTATCAAATAAAACTTAATTAATTTAATATCAAATGTTAAATTAATTTTAACACACATCCATCTTTATATACTTAAATCATATTTAAATATATAAATTCTCCTATTCCGTTTAATTGTAAAATTAAACATAATTAAATCTCATATAATTACTAATTTTCTTAATTCTATTTTGAACGTTTCAAATTAACTTATCACACTATTCTAGAGCTAGTCCATTACGAGCTAGTAGGGGGACCTTGCAGACCTACAGATCATGGGGTCCAACGGTCCGAGATTAATTGGCTAAACTCATTAGACCAAATTAATTCTGTTAACTAATGGGTGATTCCACTAAAGCCCATAGTTGCACTCCCCTCATTGTAGATATATTATGTCTACATGATTTAACCATAATCAGCAAGTCGACCCTTCACAGGTTGTTCGTAATAATGGTTAGGTCAAATATCTGTTTTACCCCCAAGATTACGTCTTATTTCTCAAGTCTCTGCTGATTCTCTAATGAACAAATGGTTTGTTATCTAATCACCAAAACAAACTCTCTCAGCCCAGTGAGAGGGTGGGGGCCCTTGTTCAAGACCTAGATTCAGTACTTGAAAGAACAACCTTTCTCCTATTCATAAATCAGGTAGGCATGAACTTCGTCTTGCACCCTATGTCCCCAGCTATCTATCTGGTCTTACCTCTAAAATGGGAGTGTGATTAAGCCGATGCTGTTGAGCCCACCCTCAACTATGCAAATCTAAGGGCAATCCCGAATAAACAGGAGTTCATAGTTAGCTCAGAATTAAGATTGAGTTACCTAGGTCATCTAGGTGAAATAGTTAGTCTTAAACAGTAAACAACGTTATAAAATAAGAGTGACTTATTTCTTGGTCCTAATCTTATGCAAACTCATTGCATAGGACGCCCCCACTCCTCATGTTATAACATGTACGAATTAGGATCACATCATATGTAGCACTTTACAATTCTTTGTAACAACTACAGAGTAGGCCGCATCCAATGGTGTTATCAGAATAAGGTACCCAACCTCATTCATGTACCGTAGATCTTTTTGACTATTTACTCAAACCCGATCCACTCTTATGTCTCTACATAAAGTTCAAGTACTCCTACAATAGTCATGGGTCTTAGTTTATTGGATTTAGACTTTCATACAATTTATAAGATCAATAACAAGTATACTGATAATAGAAAATGTTTATCATTTTACAAACTACGAGTTTTAGGACATAAAACCCAGCAGAGTGTCCTCCAGTTCCCAGTTTAACGACCACCCGAAATGTTCGGGACGTCTATGATAGGTGGGTGAGGGTGAACGAGAAAGCTTGGGCCTATATCTTCGCGAGTATATCTAATGTACTCAACAAGAAGCATGAGGTCATGCCTACAGCTCGTGAGATTATGGCATCATTAAAGAAGATGTTTGGGCACCGTCATCTTCTGTTAGACATGAAACCATCAAATATGTTTATGTAACACACATGAAAGATGGAACCAACGTAAGAGAACACGTTCTCAACATGATGGTTCATTTTAACATTGCGGAGGCTCATGGGGCAATGATAGACGAGACAAGTCAAGTGAGCATGATAATGGAATCTCTTCTTGAGAGTTATCTATTGTTCAAGACAAACGTAGTCATGAACAAAATCACTTATAACTTAAATGACGTTGTTGAATGAGTTGCAAACTTATCAATCAATGATGAAATTGAAAGAAAAAGAAATAAATATTATTTCGAAATCGAAAAAGTTTTATAAGGTGTCCACGTCAAGTACGAAAACCACTGATGATAAGAAAGTCGATCCTTCTTCTTCTAAGGATAAAATCATATAAATGAAGAAGAAAGGAAAATGGAAAAAGAAAGCCATTGGAAAGAAAAACAAAAACAAAACTCCCAAAGAAAAATATTTCCATTGTGGAGAAGTTGGGCATTGGAAATAAAATTGCCCAAAATATCTCGCTGATAAGAAAGCAGAAAAGGCTAAACAAGGTAAATCTGATTTACTAGTTGTTGAAACATGTATTGTGGAAAATTCTCACCTTACCTGGATATTTGATTCAGACACCACTAATCATGTTTGTACTTTTCTACAGGAAACTAGTTCTTGGAAAAAAACACTTTCTGATTATGAGATGACTTTCAAGGTGGGAACTAGTGAAGTCATTTCAGGTGAAGCAGTGGGAGATGTGAAGTTGTTTTTTTGGAGATT